>NC_134355.1:396945929-397237494 GCF_048569485.1 Anomaloglossus baeobatrachus
GGGTATCCCTGTGCTCATAGGAAATTGGATAACAACTTGTGGGGTCCACTTTTTGTTGTTGCCTCTTGAAAAAGTGAGAAATTTGATGCTAAAGCAACATTTCGGTGAAAAAAATGAAAATTTTCAATATGGCGACCTAAGCTTATCAAATTCTATGGAGTACTCGTGGATTCAAAATGCTCACTATACACCTAGATAAAAGCCTTGAGGTAACTTGCTTCCAGAATGGGGTCACTTGTGGGGGTTTCCACTGTTTAGGCACCTCAGGGGCTCTCCTTATGCAACATGGCGTCCGATATTGATTCCAGCCAATTTTGCTGTCAAAGGGCACCCTTCCCTTCAGAGCCCTGCCGTGTGCCCAAAAAGTTGATTTCCACCACATATAAGGTATCGCCAAACTCAGGAGAAATTCCACAATAAATGATGATTTATGATGATGATGATTTTTTTTTACTGTTACCCTTGTGAAAAAAAAGCTACCTGCTTGAAGTACAATTTTGTGGTAAAATGTTATTTTTTTATTTTCATGGCTCAACATTATAAAATTCTGTGAAGCACCTGGGGGTTCAGGGTACTCACCAAACATCTAGATAAATTCCTTGAGGGGCCTCATTTCCAAAATGTGGTCACTTGTGGGGGTTTCTGCTGTTTACGTACCTTAGGTGCCCTCCAAATGAGACATGGTGCCCGCAATCTTTTTCAGCCAAATTTTCTTTCCAAAATTTAAATATTGTTCCTTTTGTTCCAAGCCCTCCCATTTGTCCAAACAACGGTTTCAGACCACATGTGAGGTATCACTGTGCTCATAAAAAAAAGTGGGTAACAAACGTTGTTGTCAAATGTTTGGAATTACCTCTTGAAAAAGTAAGAAAATTGATGCTAAATCAACATTTTTGAGAAATAAATGAAAGTTTCCAATATGATAACATAGCGTTATCAAATATGTGAAGTACCTGTGGGTCCAAAATGGTCACTGTACCTCTATATAGAAGTTTTGAGGGGTCTAGTTTCCAAAATGGTGTCACTTGTGAGGGGTTTCTGCTGTTTAGGTACCTTAGCGGACCTGTAAATGCAACATGGTGCCCGCAATCTATTTCAGCCAAATTTGCTTTCCAAAATTCAAATATTGCTCCTTCTGATCCGAGCCCTCCCATTTATCCAATGAAAATGTTGGGTATTGATGATTAAGCAACCACTTACTGTACCTCTAGAGAGATATCTTACTTCCTTCCAAAGGAGGCATATTTTTCATGAAGCATTGCCATCAATGAAAAAGAAAAATAGCCTTAAAGGGAATCTGTCACCAGATTTTTGCTACCTCATCTAATAGCAACATAATGTAGGAAATAAGATCCCGATTCCAATGATGTATCTTGCTGGGTGCAGAAATTGTGACACATCCAGAGTTTTTAGATTTAGTATTTGGCAGAGCCTAGAAAGCTAACCCCATCAATGGCTTAGATTATCAACTTTTTGTGTACATAGTATATTAACAGTAAGCTGCTAATCAGTGCTCGATGCATGATTGTTCAAGGATTCAAGATTATTGATAATCTGCCGATGATAAAACACTTAAGGTTTTAAAACAACAGCACACAGCCTAATAAGTGACAAATACCTGAACATACTCAGTGTTTTAGTCCCTATCTCATGCTGTCCTCAGATTACATAGCAAAAACCTGCTAACAGATTTCCTTTCATCTAAAACACTTTTGATCTCAGATGCAAACAGGTATATTTTATTAATTTAAAGGTATCATTAGACTCTTAAAGGGAACCTGTCATCAGAAATTTTGCTTTAAACCTAAAAGTTTCCCCCTCTGCAGCTCCTGCATTCTAGCAAGGTTCATGTACTTTTTGTGGCCCCTTTTAAACCAAATTAAATACTTTATAAACTTGTACCTTTTGCTATGTAAATTTTGTAAATCGTCCGGGGGGGCGGGTTCTCTGCTGACTGTTGCTGTTCCTCCAGCAGATTTACGCCGCCCCCCAACGCTGAATTTCATATCTCAGGACGCTACCCCTGGGCGCCCGTGGTCCCGCGCATGCGCTGTGCGACTGTAGCGGTACTGTGCACTGTGTGCACGTGTGACCGCTGGTGATGTTTTGCGCAGGCATGAGGTTATGGGCGGCGCTGTGAGTGTCATCAGCAAGTGCCGCCCATAACCTCGTGACCGCACTTTCCCCTCTTCCTTCAGCGTTCTGCGCAAGTGCTTGCTGGCCAGATGACCCGATGTCACCTCTTTCTCATCTTGCCCTGCTGCAGGGTAAGATGGGAAGGAGGTGACGTCAGGTCATCTGGCCGGCGAGCGCTTGCGCAGAACGCTGGAGGCAGTGGGGGAAAGCGCATCCACGAGATTATGGGTGGGCTCTTGCGATGCAATCACAGCGCCGCCCATAATCTCGTGCTTGTGACACACGCCACCAGCGATCCTGACATGGGCAGCACCTCGGGCGCAGTGGGCGGCATCCTGATGGATGAAATGGAGCGTGGGGGGACGGCGTCAATGTGCTGGAGGAACAGCAACGGTCAGCAGAGAGCCCGCCCCCATGGACGATTTACAAAATTTACATAGCAAAAGGTACAAGTTTATAAAGTATTTAATTTGGTTTAAAAGGGGCCACAAAAAGTACAGGAACCTTGCTAGAATGCAGCCCAGTAGCTGCAGAGGGGGAAACGTTTAGGTTTCAAGCTAAATTTCTGATGACAGGTTCCCTTTAAGGCTAAGTTAATTACTTTTTAAATAAGGAAGCAGGAATTATTTATAAAGATTGTAAAAAAGGGTAACAAAAAAAAGGTCCCCATTAAATACTATGGCCTCAATTTATTAAACTGTTTTGCATCTCAATGAAACTTGGCTGGCATAAGATGCTTATTAAAATGTTAATGAATCTGGAGCATTTTACAACTGGATCACACCTCAACCAGGAATATTAGTTTAGCTTTCATTCTTTTCTGTAATAATGTTCAACAATTTTGTGGCACAGGTTATGATAGATATACCCCAGCTCTATCCAGTTTGGCAAAGATAGCCATGACTGACATGAAAACACCAAAGCTCCCACATTTTTGGTGAAAATTTGAGCAAGCTGGCAAAAACCTCTTTGAATAATAGCTCATAAGTCTGTATCTCTGTCTCCAAGACTTCTGTCTTGCTTTGCCACTTTTCTTGAATGCACTGCCCAAAATCATGCGATGAATACTTGTCCCCATGTATTTAAGTGTGCTTTAAAAACACATCTCTTTAAACATGCCTGTCACCTCAATTCACTGACCTAACTTTTCCCTGTTCCCTCTTCTCAAAGTTTTTTCTCAGAATCTGCTTCCTCGTCCACATCCTCCATGCACCGAATATCAGGTGGTAACTGTGCATAGACAAATACTGGCTAATGACCACATCATGCAGCTTATCTGAAATGCCCCACTTATTATAATTATCTTTGTTTTTAGTCCCCTCCCTTTGGTTACCTTGGACTCCGGTGGTGAGACCGAGGTAATCTCTGAACATGTCTGTTGATCTGATCAGCAGACATGTGTGGTTAAAAGGCACAGGTGTTTCGAAGATCCAATTATGCTTGTTAACCCCTTAGATAGTGCTGTCAAATACTGACAGTGCAATTTAAATGACCATGGCTGGGATTGCGTCATTCCCTGCTGCCATCAGCAGCCTCGTTACATAATCACAGGGCGCCAATGTATTGTCATGGTAGCGCGAGGTCAGCTGATGACCCCTGATAATGCCATGATTCACTTACTGTGAGAGCCAACAGAGCTTTGGCACACACAATGAGCATTTCTGCTGATGAGAGCAATGCTGCTCTGATCAGCAGAAATGCACATGCAATCAGACTGTGCAATCATAAACTCCCCTAGAGGGACTAGTAAATGAAATAAAAAATGTAAAACATGTTTTTTAAAGTATTAAAAACCTAAAAGTTCAAATCCCCCCCTTTGCACCATTGAAAATTAAACAGTTAAAATATTAAAAAATACACATATTTGGTATTGCTACATTCAGAAATGCCTGATCTATCAAAATATAAAATCAATTTATCTGACCGTACTCGGCGTGGTGTGAAAAAAAATCCAAACACCAAAATTATGTTTTTTGCGACAACATTTCTTTAAAATGCAATAATAGGCAATTAAAACAGTGCATCTGCACAAATATGGTATAACTAAAAACATCAGCTCAAGACACAAAAAACAAGCCTTCACTGAGCCCCAGAGCCCAAAAAATAAGACGCTACGGGTCTCGGAAAATGGCAACAAAAGCGCTATTCTTTTTTTGGAAAATCTTCAGAATTTTTTTTCACTGTTTAGATAAAAGTAAAAGTATCCATTTTGTATCTATAAACTTAGACCAACATGAGATATCACACTGAGATGACAGTTTTACCATACAGTGGACATAGTAAATAGAAAAACCCAAAACAATTGTGCAATTGGACATTTTTCACTATTTCTGCACATTTGAATTTTTTTGCCATTTGTAAGTTCACTATATGGTAAAACTAATAGTTTCATTCAAAAGTACAACTCGTCTCGCATGAAACAAGCCCTCATATGGCAAGATTGATGGAAAACTGTAAAAGTTATGTCTTTCGGAAGAAGGGGATGAAAAAAAACCAAAAATGAAAAACTGAAAATTGGCCCAGATGTGAAGGAGTTAACACAATTAATTAACTGTTGTCCTTTTTTATTACATTATTTTGTTATATACAGTATATTGCTGATATTAGATATGGTTTTATATTTCATTAGTTAGTGTTCCCAATGTGTATACATCTAGTCTGCTCTTTAGGTAAACTTGAAAATTTGTCAGTAATATTTTTCTCTTTGAAATTACTTGTGTTCACAAACACTACAGATTATCGATTGTACATCATGGTTTCTTTTGGTGAATTATGTGAAAATATATTGCTATTTCTCTATAGTATTGCTATTTAGTCATATGAACCTTGCAGAATGTTATACTCACAATTTTAATGAGATATGCGGGTTATAAAAATGAGACTGCTTGGATCAATACTGAGATAAAAATCAAGGTTCCTAAGTCCTGCTCTTGTTGTATTAAAAACAGAGGTCTAATTACTATGTCTTACATCAGGGGAAAAGAAAGCAAATGCATCAACATATTTATTAAAGATAGAAAATCCCAACCGGAGAAGGGAACCTGAACAGTGTGATAAATAATGTGCAAGTCTTTACCATTTTTCATTTCGGCTGTATAACAATGGCGTAAATAATCCCCATGCAGTAGTTTTACAACTTGGGGAATAATGAACATGACACAGTAGCTAATTGCAAGCTTTATTACATGTGCTGTCTGTCAAAGCAACAGACATTCAATGATCATTATTGAGATTTTAAAATGTCTGTTGGCTAAAGAATATAATGAGGTTGCCATAAATGACTTCTTGGTGGTTGTCCCACCTACTGGCGGAATGGGGAATTATTATCTCCAATGAAGGACTTTTCTCTCCATTACAAACTGGATTGGCAGGATGTACACTTGACCACCGCTCTAGCTATAGTTTAGTGCAGCGCTTGGCAGTCCAATAGAAGGAATGGACCATGCGCAGTCACTTTATTCCAACAGTGATAAAGGCTCCAGTGTGAATCCCAGCAGTCAACCTCAAATAATAAATAAATTATCAGCCCTCCTATAGATGTGTGATATCTTGTTTTCAATGAATTACCCCTTTAACTTTTTATAGTTATATTGGGAGCTAATAATATAGGCTAATGTCATGCAGTAATCTGGATCATTGTAGATATAATATAAAATGTACTTTAATTAATATAGTTTTTTTTTAATAAATTGACCCTATAATGTTGCCAATAAGTTACATTTTTATAAACTATCAGGAAATTATTAATACTGAAGTCCCCGTTATAAAAAAAGGAAAAAAAAAATCCAGCATATTCTCCTTCATACTTGCTCCATTCTAGCACTGTTGGTCTCCCGGCGTTTGCTTGATACTGTTATGCCACATAAGTGCTGCAGTCAATCAGTGAATGCTGATGGGCTTCATCATTCACTCTTAGCTTGAGGAAAACTTGGACATCTAAAGTAAATGTCAGTTAGGCAGCCCATCAGCGTTGCTGGATATATTATTATTATTATTATTATTATTATTATTATTATCATTATTATTGTTGATATTATTAGGAATGGTGCAGGTAATAAGTATAACTGTTTTGTATTTTATAGGAGGGACTACAGCGTTTAAGAAGGTGTTTTCCAAATGGTGGAACCTCTCAAAGCCCTTTAAGGCCAGGGCATTTTTCCTTGCTGTGCTATGGTTTTTTCTTCCACTGCTTGCTAGAGCTACAGCTTTTAATTTTCAAGTCAAAAAAACCTTCTTTCAGGTTGCTTTTGTAGGAAGAGTAGAAATTTTGAATTAAATTATCTGTTTTACCTTAAAAAAATTGTTTAAAAGAACTGAAGTCCTCAGTGGTTGATACCTTTTAATGGCTAACTGAAAAGATGGTAATAATTGCAAGCTTTTGAGACTACTCAGGTCTCTTCATCAGGCATGGTATAACACAAAATCTGAAGAGTCACATATTTATACACAACAGGACTTAGAATAGTGCAGTAAAAAAAAAAAACAAGAAACAAGCTATATAAAATAGAACTATCTCTATGGCAGGGGGCAAACTGTTGTGGCCACAAATTTTGCTGCAGTTCAGTGTGAAAGTTTTATTGTCCTCTGATCAGGGTCTGGCCCAGGCTGTGACATGCTCAGATGGTCACAGGAGCACATCTTTTAACTGATGTAAAAAGACATGAATCCATGAGACACATTCATTCCTGCTCTGAATGTGTCAAAGGTCATCATGTTTGTACTCCCATAGTCTCCTATCTCTCTGGGACTTGAAATTTCCTTTCAATACCAGCAATTTCATGTCCATGATGCTGTGGTCTGAGTTACAAAAATGTTTGGCCACAGGTAGATCCATCCTTTTTTCTCTAATTGTGTGGCGGTGAGAATTCATCCTTGTCCTGAGTTGTTGTCCTGTCTCCCCTACATACAGACCCCCAGTTGGACATTTGGTACATATAATTAAGTGCACCACATTGGTTGTGGTGCAGCTGAAGGTACCTGGGATCTGTTTTACCTTACAATTCACTGACACGAGGAACAAATTCAACTGAGAATAAATGCTGAATATAATACCGTTCCACCATAGTTTTTTGGGATTAGTTCATACGTTATTGAAACTGTGGTAAAAATGACTTTGAATTATGATTATTCAGGTCAGTGCAATTACAATGATACTAAATTTACATAGTTTCATTTATTATTTAACCTGTACCCGACATTGAACATACTGGGTACGTTATGATTAGTTGGGCCTTATTAACAGATGACGTAGCCAGTACGTCATGACGATCATGGAGGCTCATGGGCTGTGCCCCTGTGATCGATGTCGGGCCTGCAACTGATGTTACAACTGAGACCAGGCTTTCACTGCACCACTCCCAGCAGTTTAACCCCCGAAATGCTGTGATCAATAGTTATTGCAGCATTGAGCAGGCAGGGAGAGGAATGCACTCTTCTCTCGAGCGATTGAGTCCCGATAATGTGTCAAATAGCCAGCATCTACCATGGGTAGAAGGAGCTCCTTAAATATTTTAAACACACTGTAACCTTTGAATCATGTGCATGTACGTGTTTATGAAAAATATGTATTCATATGGAAAAATATTTATTTATATGAAAAAAATATATAAGGTACTGGAGCAAAAGTCCTTCTCCTAAACAAAAAGGGCACGTGGTCATTGTACAGATATAGGAGCTATGTTTAGGTCAGTTTTAGTAGCATCAATATTAATTATGTAATGTTTTACATTAGCAGGTGACTGCAAAGGGGTCCAATCTATTTTACTTTCAGTTTTTTGAGATCATGGGAAAGGTGAGTTATTGGATCTAATCCCTTGGTTTGTGTTGGTGCTGTGTGGCAGCCATTTTTGCAGTAAACAGCTGTGCATTTGGGGCGGGAGACATGGAGCCACAAGGGCATAGGCTTCCATCATTGGTGCTGTGGGTCACCTAAGTTACTTTCCCTGCTGATGTGGTATCCCTTTGGCAGTGATCCCCACACACTGCTACCAGATCCCAGTGACACAAAATATTGCACAATTCCACCTGCTTTGAAGGTAGAAATAGGCCTCCTTGCAACTTGGGCTCCTATGTGGCCTTACATGTTGCACCAATGATACATGTTGCTCCCTTATTTTTGATATCAAGTCAAATTAAAGCAAAGAGCTGGGGGCTGGTATTATCAAGGCTGAGATGGTTATTTGACCCCTCACAACCTAAAAAGAGTAGCCTGTACACTCTCTTGATCACTAATAATTATCACTCATTAATAAAATAAATCTTTCAAGTCACAACATAATCCAATGGAGTAATGACCCATAATGCCCATAGATTCCTCTGAAACTTTATTCTGAGAATATTATCAGAATGAGGCTCCATAGGTCACTGTTGGTCAGCTGCAGCCTGAGCATGAGAAATTATGAATCCACTGCTGACCGGGAGTGATATATGCATACTCATTCAGAAAACAATCTCAGAACAAAGCTACATAGGAATAAATGGCAGTTGGGGGACATTACTTCATTGGATTATGTAGGAACTAACAGGATTTCTTTTTAATTAATAATTTAGTGAACGAGGGTGTGTGTGGAGTGCTTATTCACCAATTAAATTACATTGAAACATCAAGGACTTTTTTTATTCAATAAATTGGTGAATGAAAGCATGTTGGGGGAGTGTTTATTGAGATAAACTTTTTTTCCCTGTGTGTGTTTTATTAACTTTAGATTTACTGTTTTAATGATGGGGTGTCAGCAAGACGCCCATTCATTACTAATCCATGGGATTGGGCTTGACATCAGCTGTCAATTCACAGCTGACATCTACCCCAAAAATATTACTCCAATTGTCATCACACTATTTAAATAGTTTAAAAAAATTGAGTGGAATACCCTCTCTTTTTGATAACCAGCCAGGTAAAAGGGTTGCAGCCTACAGTTGTGTGCTTTACCTGCACTAGTTATCAAAAATAGGCAGGAGCCCACATAATTTTTTTTTCAATTTATTCCCTATCTACATTTGTTTGTAGGACAATTGGCCAATTTTGCTTCAATTTGCCACCCCTTAGCACTTACTATAGCCATTTTACAGCCATTTTACAAGATAGAAGTTGGTGTCTACATTAACTTATATGGAGTTTGGGTTCTAGGGTCACATAAATTATGGCTGAATAGGTTTGAATGCCATTTATTTGTTTACAAAATTGGGACATTGCGTCATTAACCCCTTCACGACCATGGACGGATCTATCCGTCATGGAGCTTGTCACGTTAAGCCCCACCCCCTGCCGCGTGCAGGGTGCGGCGATCGGCGCACATATCAGCTGTTTTCAACAGCTGACATGTGTGCATGCATGTTACGAGTGGAATCGAATTCCACCCGTAACATTAACCCCTTACATCTCGCTGCCAAAGTCTGGCAGCGAGAGGTATATATGCGCGGTGGAGATTTTCACTTACCGCCACCCCCATTGGAAGTCACGTGAGTGATCATGTGACTTTCGGTGGTTGCCATGGTAGCACAGGGTCATGTGATGATGCCTGCAGCTATGACGAGTCACTTTCATTTTCACCCGGCCCGGAGGCCAGTGAAGCAGGAAGTGACCGTATCTGGTGTTTACAGCTGTATAGCTGTGATCAGCAGATAGATCAGAGCGATCGGATTGCGGATCGCTATAGCCCCCTAGGGGGACTAGTAAAATTAAAAAAAGTAAAGAAAAAGTTTTAAAAAATTAAAAAAAAAAAACCTAAAAGTTCAAATCACCCCCTTTCACCCCATTGAAAATTAAAGGGTTAAAAAAAAAATATACACATATTTGGTATTGCCGCGTTCAGAAAAAATGCCCGATCTATCAAAATATAAAATCAATTAATCTGATTGGTAAACGGCATAGTGGCAAAAAAAGTCCAAACGCCAAATTTACGTTATAGTTTTACACAAAATGCAATAACTGGCGATCAAAACGTAGCATCTGTGTATAAATAGTACCATTAGAAATATCAGCTTGAGATGCAAAAAATAAGGCATCACTGAGCCATTGATCCTAAAAAATGAGAACGCTACGGGTTTTGGAAAATGGTGCAAAACATACGCCACTTTTATTGGACAAGCTTGTGAATTTTTTTAACCCCTTAGATACAAGTTAACCTATACATATTTGGTGTCTACAAACTCGCACCGACCTCAGGCATCATACCCACACATCAATTTTACCATATAGTGAACACTGTGAATAAAATATCCCAAAAACTATTGTGCCATCACACTTTTTTTGCAGTTTTTCCACACTTGGAAATTTTTGCTGTTTTCCAGTACACCATATGGTAAAACTTAGGATTTAATTTAAAAGTACAACTTGTTCCGCAAAAAACAAGCCCTCATATGGCAATATTGACGGAAAAATAAAAAAGTTACGGTTCTCGGAAGAAGGGGAGCAAAAAACAAAAACGCAAAAACGGAAAGTGCTCTGGGGCTGACGGGGTTAAGATATCAATCTTTTAGATATCAATCTTTGATATTCCCATTGTAAATTATGTAGCACATAGGCTGTGTTTCTTAAAATTACAGCTTCAAATTAACAATAAAGTTATTAAACATAACTAAATTAAAGATAAAAATGCACTGGTAATCTCTGGATAAACAGCATTAATATTAAACTAGAGTTGGGTTACTAATTGTCTTAAAGCACCATTCCAGTGTTTTGTTGAAATATAAGTCCGGCAGCAATGATTATCAGGTATGCAGTGCATGTAACAGCAATGGTAATTAAGTGCATGGTGCATGTAAGCACCAATGATCAGAAAGTGCAAAGTGTATGTGAGCAGTAATAATAAAGAGCACAAAGTGTATAAGGGGCAAAGATGAATTAACATATTCCCTCACAAAAAAACAAGAAAGAGATTGATAATTAATGAATGAAAAGACAAGAAATTATGGTACACCTCTTAATGATAAATAATACACATGATATGCATATTATTAGGTAGCTACCTTCACTAGGTAATCATTGCTGCCTATATGCACTGCGCACTTGGTAATCATTGCTGCCTATATGCACTGCGCACTTGGTAATCATTGCTGCCTACATGAACTGTGCACTCTCCTTATGCCATATATACTGCTCAAAAAATAAAGGGAACACTAAAATACCATTTTGTTGTTTGTGTTCACATTATTTTTTTGAACAGTATATTTTTTGCATTCATCACTCATTGTCTAGTGTTTTTGAGAACTGCCCTATTAATATTATTATATGTTTTTTCCTGTGCATTTCCAGTTCATTGTCTCTGCAGCACACATTTGTTTCCAATTCATTTTACGTGTATTTTTTTTTAAAAAAAATTTCAATAAAGGTTCACATCTTATCATACTTCTTGTTGTAGTCATCCATTGTAGGTTTTGTGCTTGTGGTCAGATTTTCATTTGACTACATCATTTTATATTTTACTTGTTACTACATCTTATCACTTGCAGCCCCCCTTTTTTGGTTTACTGACACATATATATATATTTATATATATATATATATATATATATATATATATATATATATATGTTTTTTAGCCAATATAATAAAGCAGACAGATTACTGCTAAGCTGGAAAAAAAGTAAAATGTAATTATGGATCAATATAATAAAGGATGCATTTCTTTAATGATTTTCACTATGCAACATGAATTCCATTCGATTTGCAATGTAACTTCATATGCTTTATGTTAGTCTGTATGCAAAATGTTTCTTCATACACCATTTGCTCAACTTATCTGCTCATGTAAAAGGAAAATTAATATTCACAGAAATGTAAAGTGTATAGCTTAATCAAATAGAAATAAAGTGGTCATTTCAATCAAAAACACACACACACATACACACACAAACACACACACACACTCTATGTGTATATATTTTTTTTTATATATATATATATATAAAAAAATATATATATATATAAAAAAATAATATATATTGTATATATACTGTATATATATATATATATATATATATATATATATATATGTATATATATTACAGCAGATATACTGTGTATATATATGTATATATATTATATTAATTATTCATTTAATGTATGCTGCAAATTTGCATTTCCTGAAGAAAATATCACAGACTGAAAAAGCATGCAAATGGAGATGGAGGGGCAATATAGCAACTGGGAACAGTTTGTCATTCACCTGCATACATTTTCATCAAAGATTTGCTTTGCAAACTAAAAGTTCAAACATAACAGCATCTCAATCTGCATATCATCTCACAGCTGCTCCATGACATGGCAAAGAACATATTCTAAAAAGCTTTAGCACTGGACCATCTGCTTCTTCAAAGACATCAGCGTATATTCAACCTTTATTCCAATCAGCAGCAATTATAGCTGTACCATCATTGTGCTTATTTAGGTATTATATATTATCAAAAAAGATGAATATCATATGCCTTAAATAAAGCAGATGAGGTTTGAAATATTATTAAATATTGTGTTACAACAATAGTTCATGCAAGTTTCAAGAATTTCACTAAGCGTGACTTTACCCTAGAAAAAGTTGCAAAATACTTCAACATCTGCTATTTTACCTTGGATAGTAGTATATAGACAAATCACTTATTTCTTTTTACAAGTTACATTCAAACAACTTTGATATTAATTAGCAAATCAAAATCAGTTCGAATTTCCCAAAATTCATGGAATCGGGAAAATTTGATTTTTGGATGATTCACTTTGCCCAAATCTATTGAAAGGTAGCTAGATTCTGAGGATTGGCAAAGTGTAAAAAAAAACCCCAATAAATGCTTACAGTCACCTCTTTCTATCCCTCCACCACCATTCTGTGTCCTGCTTTCTGCAATGGTCAGTCTATTATTTTCATTGTATTAGGCCCCCTTCACACGTCAGTGGTTCTGGTATGTATGTTGCTATTTTTATATGTACCAGAAACATGGACATACGTAGACCCATTAAAATCAATGGGTCTGCGCATATATCAGTGATTTCTCACTGACGTGTCTCCATGCAGCACACATGTGTGTCTGTGTGTTTCGTATGGAGACAAGTCCGTTTTTTTCTGGCATCACTGATGTCCCATGGATACCAGAAAAACATGTACATTTAAATGCAATGCTTTTTAAACTCATCTCCAGCGATGCCGTCTCCGGCTGCTGCTGTTTCTGCTTCCAGGCCGGCTAATTACGCTCATTCATATGCACTGCACTGGAAGTAGCTGCAGAGGGGAGACAGCGGTGGCCTGACACAGCATTGCTGAAGACTTCAACACCACAGACAGTAGCGGTGAGGACAGGTGAGTATAAGTGCATGATCTCCATGTATTATCATGGATAGCACATGGTGCAAAAATCATGGCACACAGACGGCCCTATGCACATTTATCACGTGTGTTTTTCACTGAAGTGTGAAATAGGCCTTAGGGGGCATCTTTAGGGAACAGTCAACTTACATTTTATAATTTTGATGTAAATCCAATTTCCTGGTCAAATTTGAATTAACTATTGAATTTGAATTTATGCAGAGTTGCTTGTCACTATATAACAAGACATGTTCATTACTTTTTCAATAATTTTCTTTCAAAAGAATGATAGTTGCCAGAGAATCCTTAAGGCTGAGGCCACACGCGGATTACATGCGAGTGCTCGCATGACACTCAGGTCACGCTCACAGCACAGCAGGAGCCGAGTATCATGCGAGTGTCATGCAACTGTAGTCCGATCTGGCAATCAAACCACAGTTGATGAGGGGAGGGCCGGCACTGCAGAGGGGAGGACCAATGCTGCAAAGGAGAGGGCCGGCGCTGAGCTGGAGAGAGAAGGATTTATCTCCTAATCTCCTGCGTTGCCGGCTGATGCGAGAATCGCACTGCTCTCGCGTTACACCGGTGTAATGCGAGAGCAATGCAATGTTTCTCTCGCCCCATAGACTTAAATGGGGGCAAGTGAAACAAGCTCGCATTGCACTTGCAGCATGCTGCCACAGTTTTCTTGGTCCAATTAGGGCTGAGAAAATAATTGCTCATGGGAGCTGCCCCTAACATTGCATGGAGCACATGTTAGAAAATAACTATACAACATGAAACAGATTTTAATCAATCTTTGATAAAGTGTGTTTTAACCACAAAGATGATTCACACTATTTTTTCATTACTAAATAATGCCTAGCAGTGGTAAAGTATCGGGCTTTCAAGGACTAGCAAAAAAAATTGAGTGAATTTGTGTTTTCTAACTATTCATTGCCAGTGTAAAAATATGGTGTGAGTTGATACACACAGCACTTCTGTGGTGATGCACAAGTAGGGTCCAAAACCCTCTCAATTAGATGTAGAAACTTGGCACTCAAGATCAATGTGAATGGTGGTCACCATGTCATACACAGCAATGCCGCTCATCACTCACTATACTTTCTGAGGACCCTCTGCATGCACACCGATGAAGGTCTTTTGACCAAAATGTCTGTGCTTGTACTGGTCCTACAAGTTCTTCACAATATAAACCACCATTCACATCTCATTGATCTTACGTGCCAAGTTTCTACATCTAAAAATATGGTACAACCTCAAAAATAGCAGGAAATGTTAGCTATAAAATTTTAGTAACTTTACATTTTTGCAGTGCGGTACATAGAAGATGTGCATCTGTTCAGTATACTGTAGATAAACGTTTTTTCTGGTGCTGATTGACACTACTACTCGTCTAATAATTTGTGACAGTAAATCCTATTGCCTCAATCCTTTTTCCATGACGAGATATTCTACCTTGTTTGCTAACATGGGTTATTTACAGCTGGAGACACATGTCCATGGAGGTCAACCCTTCTCTGACTTAGCTGCTTGATTCGTAGGAAACTCAGACTCTCTGGGCAATTATAAACTATGTTGCCCCATGGGGGAGTGACATTTCTTTCTGACCTTACCTTAGACATATACATTTAACATTTGTAAAGCTGCTGGGTTCCTTTCTTTGGAAATCAGATTCATACGGTAGCATGATTTAATTACAGCACACCTGGTAAGGATACAATTAGGTTTCATGCTATAGTTTTCTTTTATAATTGTTTATTTATGGTAATATACTTTTTATTGAATCATCAAATTGCTATATCATGCAATGGGTGTCATGTGTAAACATAGAGTGATCTTATTAAGTGTCTTGCATTTATTCTGGAAAAAAGATCATGTTTCAAATTCCAACCTGCTGTGCACAAATTACATATTACACAAAATTGATTTATGCTTACCTGCTGTTCATGGTTTTGATGCACACAAAGACGATCATAAGGAAATGAAGACTTTTTTTTACTTATAATTAAGCTCATTATTATTTCTATACCTCATAAGAACATCTGCTGTTATTATTAACATAAAACATGTCTTGACTTTACCAAGGATGAGATAGAATGACGTGTGAATAAAGTGGATATCCCATCATTAGCATTCCTACTGTTTTATAGTTAAAGAGCCCTGTTTTAGCATATAAATAAATTGAGAAGAAATATTGATGCAACATTAAAGTAAATACTAAGGATGAGATGAATCAGGTGAAATTAAAATTCAGTAGATTTGCGTCAATTTGGGAAATTCTATTTGCATCAATTTTATTTTATGCAGATCAAAGTAAATATTTATTATGCTCTGATGCCTTTTCAGACTCCCAAGCCCATGCTGTCATGTAACCGGAGCATGTGACCTGGAAGTTGCGGCGCTGCCACTGTACTGTATCATACTGTACTGGTGTGCGCCACATCTGTCAAACTGGCAAAAATCTGGATGTGTGAAACCGGCCTAATTGTCAGTTTGAGTCTCTGCCCACAAACAGACAGTCATAAGCAGATCACTTCCGGGGAAGGGTGGCAGACTTTTTCAAATTTTTTTGCTTGCACACTACATGTGATCAGGCTGTTGTTACCCCCAGTGCGAGCCATTCAAACACTGCAAGCAGCTCGCACAGGGCTGAGCACCAAGCGTACCTTAGCACAAGGATGCTCACGCAAGTGAAGTTCGCACTTGAAGCACCCCAACCCAAACCATGATTTTTTAAGTTCGTGTTCGGTTCAAAAATCAAACCTCAAGTTTGCTCATCTCTAATCATAATGTTCATCTCATCAAAGTTATCTTTTCTTATCTTCATAATTTTTCAAAATAATGTCATAATATCCTATTTTTTGATTCGTGCCAGTTGATTCACAAAATGTTTCAGGAATAGGAATGTTTGTGAAGTTAGAAAATGCAAATGTTCCCCATTCAGATTTTAACCATCACTGTAACATTCCCATCCCTTCATCTGCTTTATAGCAAACTGTATCATAGTCCTATTATATGCATTGAAATGACCTGCAGTTTCTTGCTCAGTAAGTCAACAAAAGAATCAATATGAAGTGAAACAGCAAGGCTATGCTCACATGTTGCACTTTCACTGCTTTTTTTTTGCTATATTATTTTTATGCAAATTAAAAGCTGCTTTTTACAATAACATCAATAGCCATAAGATTCCAGAAATATCATTCACATTACTTTTTTTTACATGGCTGAATTGGAAAATTGCTGCATTTTTTTTAAAACTGCAACATATCAATAATTTCAGCATTTTCACATCTTTTTTTTTCTTCATAAAATCAATGATGAAGTGCAGAAACGCTGCAGTAAACACAACCATGCATATTTGCTGTGTTTTGCTGCACATTTGGGGATTACAACTAACTTTATTAAACTTTATTAAACAAGAAAGACTTGGGGATTCTGGTTACAAATAAGCTGAGCAGCAGCACTCAATGTCAGGCAGCAGCTGCTAAAGTAAACAAACAAGATCACTTGTAAGGCCACATCTGGAATATGGGATCAAGTTTTGGGCTCCACATGTTAAAAAGGACATTCAGACGTTAGAGTTAGTTCAAAGGCGGTTAACAAGACTACTACAAGGAATGGAAGGCCTCCCATATGATGAAAGGTTGAAAAAGTTAGATATGTTTAGCTTAGAAAAAAGATGTCTCAGAGGAGAACTCATTTATATGTATAAATACAAGTGTGGTCTATATAAAGGACTGGCACATGACTTATTCCTTCTAAAGATGATACTAAGGACAAGGGGGCACTCACTGTGAGTAGAAAAAAGGGGATTCTGGCAGCTAAATCGGGAAGGGTTCTTTACAGTTAGAGTAATCGGATTGTGAAATACCCTACCACAAGAGGTAGTAATGGCAGACACTATATCAACTTTTAAAAATGGCTGGATCGTTTCCTCAGTACACACAACGTTGTTGGTTATAAATGATTTAGTGACAAAATGAATAATTGGTGGAGGTAGGTTGGATTTGATGGACCAAAAAAAAGATGAAAGTCTTATTCAGCCTTTGTAACTATGTAGCTAAGTACTTTATACAAATTACATATATAATTTGCACCAAAAAATGCAGCAAAAAAGCAGCAAAAATTACCAAAAAAAGCAGCAAAACTTGCCTTTTTCTAAACAGCTTCTTTACTGCCAAGAGCAGGTTTTGCTTGTAGAAAAAAGCAATAAAAAAGCAATATGTAAATATAGCCTATGAGTAAGGCTTGGGAAAGCATTTGGGTGTTGTTATGGATGATATGCCTGCATATTAACATTTTCAATTATAGAATAAAAGAAAGTATTTTTTAGCATATTCCTTCTCATCTGGTTGGATTACTTTGGATAGATAGCAATATCTCCATTGTTTACCTATACCCTACATGAGGCCTCACACTAGTCATTTTCATTAACCGTTCACTGCAATAACGCACCAGGGATTCTTTGCTGGTTTTTTTTTACCTTTGACCTCTTTCTGTTTGATACTAAATAACTCTTGAATTTCCATTGTCTATCAGCCTACCTTTCCCTTTATATAATTTAAGTGTGCAGTACAACCTTAACTTAACTGCACTTTATTTTTGTGCATAAAAAGCTAATTGGTGGGTGATAGACTCATGCTGCTCTACGCGTTCTACCACATTTATGTAAAAGATGGCAGGACCATTGTACAAAGCAAAAACATTTTATTTTTTATCTTTCTTATTTCCTAATAGATTGTAAAATCTTACATATCAAACCCTTGTACAGCTATTTTAAAAGTTAGTACATCACCCTTTGCATAACAAAAGAAGAATATTAGTACTAGCATTAGTTGTGCAACCATATAAATGCTTGGTTGTCTTTTAATATTCACCTCTAAAGGCCACTTTACACGCTGAGACATTGCTAGCGATGTCGTTAGCGATCGCACCCACCCCCGTCGTGCGTGTGTCACGGGCAAATCGCTGCCCATGGCGAACAATATCGCTAGTACGCCTCACATGCACTTAACTTCCTAACGACGTCACTGTGGCCGGCGAACAAACTCTTTTTTAAGGAGGAGGTTTGTGTGGCGTCACAGTGACGTCACACAGTGGACCACCAATAGAAGCGGAGGGTTGGAGAGCAGCCGCATTAACGTCCCTCCCACTTCTTTGCCAGAAGACGCAGGAACGCTGTTGATCGTCGTTCCCGGGGTGTCAGACGTAGCGATGTGTGCTGCATCAGGAACGACGAACAACCTGCGTCCAAAATGAACAAAGATATTTCATAGTATCATAGTATCATAGTATCATAGTTTTTAAGGTTGAAGGGAGACTCTAAGTCCATCTAGTTCAACCCGTAGCCTAACATGTTGATCCAGAGGAAGGCAAAAAAACCCCAATGTGGCAAACAAGTTCCAATGGGGAAAAAATGTCCTTCCTGACTCCACATCCGGCAATCAGACTAGTTCCCTGGATCAATACCCTGTCATAAAATCTAATATACATAACTGGTAATATTAAATTTTTCAAGAAAGGCATCCAGGCTCTGCTTAAATGTTAGTAGTGAATCACTCATTACAACATCATGCGGCAGAGAGTTCCATAGTCTCACTGCTCGTACAGTAAAGAATCCTCGTCTGTGATTATGATTAAACCTTCTTTCCTCAAGACGTAGCGGATGCCCCTGTGTTCCAGTCGCAGGCCTAGGTGTAAAAAGATCTTTGGAAAGGTCTCTGTACTGTCCCCTCATATATTTATACATTGTGATTAGATCCCCCCTAAGCCTTCGTTTTTCCAAACTAAATAACCCCAAGTTTAATAACCTGTCTTGGTATTGCAGCCCACCCATTCCTCTAATAGTCTTGGTGGCTCTTCTCTGCACCCTCTCCAGTTCAGCTATGTCCTTCTTATATATCGGTGACCAGAATTGTACACAGTAAATATGTTGAAAAGAAGCGGGCCCAATACTGACCCCTGTGGTACCCCACTATGAACTGAGACCCAGTCCGAGTACGTACCATTAATAACCACCCTTTGTTTCCTATCACTGAGCCAGTTTTTAACCCAGTTACACATATTTTCCCCTATCCCCATTATTCTCATTTTATGTACCAACCTTTTGTGTGGCACCGTATCAAAAGCTTTTGATATATTTGGGAAAGGAACGTTAGCAGTCGCTCGTAGGTGTCACACGCAACGACATCACTAACGACGCCGGATGTGCATCACGAATTCCGTGACTCCAGCGATATTTCGTTAGCAATGTCATTGCATGTAAAGGGGCCATAATAGAAAATTTCCAAATGTTTTGTACAAAGTCCAGGCAATTAAAAGTTGTTTTTATTTTGGGCATCACTATCCTTACAAACATCCTTGTGAATACACCTAGCTTCCTATGTTTGAACATGGTTATTACAGTTTTCATCACACTCATGTCATCAATAGTGCATATTGAAAATAGCAGGTATCCCACATTCATAACATGTTGATAGAATTATTCTATATAGCCTTTTAACTTGTACAGAGCTACGAACCTTTTAACTTCAATTGAGCTGCCAAGTACGATTATATGACAAACAGAAAATACCCAAGAGAACAATTTCACCGTTCTTTGGAAACGACTGGACACAATTATTGTTTACTTCTTTGCTCAAGGCAAAAGAGCATCTTTGCTCTTAGGACCTTGCACAAGATATATTTTAATGATAACATAGGGTCGAATGTATTATCAAGCTTCAATATAATGCATGATATATTAGAGAAAAAATACATGACTTGAATGAAAAGCTTTTTCTGAACATATAAAGTATGATGAATGTGAAAGGACATAATTACATTTTGCAGGCATACATGGTGAAAAATGTACTTAATTACTTGGTTGGAAAGCAGCTTATTATTCTGATATTTTCTTTGATACGTATGTAATTTGTGATATATAAATGGTAAAAACATATATATACGGTCATTTCCAAAAGTGTTAGCACCCTTGAAATAGTTCCAGAAAATTAAGTATTTTTCCAAGAAAATTATTGCAATTGCTTGTTTTGTCATACACATGTTTATTTCCTTTTTGTCTATTGGAGTGACCCAACAAGACAGAGAGAAAAAAAGCAAATTGGACATAATTTCACACAAAACCCCAAAAATGGGCCAAACAAATTTGTGGGCACCTTTCGGGAAACAACTTTCATTCAAGCATGTCATGCTCGTTCAAACTCACCTGTGGCAAGTAACAGGTGGGGGCAATATGAAAATCACATCAGAAACCAGATAAAGAGGGGAGAAGTACACTCAGTCTTTGTATTATGTGTCTGTATAGGCCACACTAAACATGGAAAATTGAAAGATGAGAATAAAATTGTCTGAAAACCAAAATTGTTAAAAAATATCAACAATCTCAAGGCTACAAGTCCATCACCAGAGATCTTGAGATTCTTTTTTTCATGGTGCACAGCATAATCGAGAAGTTTACAACCCATACAACTGTAGCTTATCCTGGACATGGATGGCAGAGAAAAAATGCTGAAAGGTTTCAACATGGATAAACAGCCCCAATCAAGTTCCACAGAAATTCAAGCTGTCCTGTATCTGTGTCAACACCAACTATCCATCAACATTTGAAATAGATTAAACGCTATGGCTGTAGACTAAGAAGGACCCCACTGCTCACACAGACACATAAAAAAGCTAGACTGCAGGTTGCAAAAATGTACAGGCATTATCATTTAAGTCACAAGTAAGGCTTCTCATTGTGAAGAGTGGCATGCCAGATCTGGCATGTCAGTATGAGGAGACTTAAACACCTGCAGCTCTCTTCTGGAAAATTAAATATGCAAATTGCGTCCTCAGACAGGAAGGAGACTGGAACTTTAGTGCCACCTATTGGAAATATCAATCCTAAAAATTAATATCGACCCTTTAAAGAACCTTGTCAAATTACTTAGAATCAAAAGCCAAACTAGAATATTAATTTGCACACAAGGTGTTTTGGGGTACTGCTCAGTGCAAAGTATGAATCTGCTTTAGCTAATTGAGAGGCTTAGACTGTGATCTAAGAGGTAAGATTTCATTTCGTGGAACATAACATGCCAGGTCTGGAAACTTCAATGCCTGCAATGGTCCTCTTTGAAATTAAATGTGCAAATTGTCTCTTCAGAGAGGATGAGGACTTGAAATCTTGCGCCACATATTCAAACCAAAGCCAAAGTTTCAGTATGAAAGTATAAATAATAGTATAAAGATTGTGTGAAATGGCAGACTCTAGATTTGTAGAAAAGCTCTTAGCAGGCCAACAAGGTGCAAACAAGCCATATAAGCCATATTGCATATGAAAATGTTACAAATTGCAACTGAGTTTTACATAGTTTTACATAAATCACTGCAAGACTATAAAGATTTTGCTTCTGACTTTCAGGCCTGTAATGATTATTTTTTAAGAGGAAGTTTTCGATTAAAGGCTTGGATACTTTTACTGATTAAATCATCCAGGTTTTTCCTTTTCTGTTTATAAATTTAACGAATGTGTTAGCCTAAAGAAAAAATTATCTGGTTAAAAAAAAATGCAAAATACATCTTACATAATAGAAAAATGTTTTTTGAAAGAAAATTGTACACTTTTTTAGTTCTTATTTTTTGCATATGTTAAGACTAAAGATGGGTACATTTATTTGAGTGGAATTGAACTATACTCGAGTCTTACAAAAATCCATATTTTACAGTATCTGAATTTTTTTGTAATTTGTTTTGCACAAAGTTTGCAACATTGCAACTATTCATTGTTTTGCATGTAAAGATCAGGCAAAAGATTGAAAAAAAAAATAATATGTCAACACTCACTACTCCAGCTGCCATCTATTGCTGGTTTTTCCTATCAGCTGGCATCCCAGGCTTCCCTAAGCTGGGCAAGAATTTCCAGCCCTGAACAGCCCCAGTATATCCCTGTGTAAGTATGCTGTCATTACGCAACATTACGACATGCATAAAGACATGGCGTTCCGTTTGTAGCCAGAAATCCTGGCTTAGTGTAAAGACGTCTGGGCTTTCAATGCCTGGTTGTGATAAGCAGAATTGCCAGACATTGGACATCAATTAGTGTGGATGGCTGGAGAGGTGATTGGTGAAGTATTAGATGTTTTTTTTAACCTATGTTTATTAAATCTAATTCACAAAGAAAAAACACTACAATAAAGTTTCCTAGTGAAATCAGAATAAACAATTTTTAAATAAGGCGTAGGGTCACCCCATGTTTTTATCCTGCCACGATTAAGCAGACAGGTGGGGGCTGGTATTATCAGGACGGGAAAAGCCATAGATATTGTCACACCAGTCTAAAAATACCAAACCGCAGCAGACAGAATTAGCACATCATATTAAATGTGGCAATCCTGGCACTTTACCTGGCTCCTCCCAATTGCCCTGGTGCAGTGACAAATTGGGGTAATATAAGGGGTTAATGACAGCTGTAATTTGTAAAAAATAACATCTTCCATCAAGCCCTCATTTAGTAAAGGAAGGAGTGTAAGAGACATCCCATTACTATTCCTGTAAGTGGATCTCTTATGGAAATGATATGGTTAACACCGCACTGCCGTCCAGGAACAAAGCTTCAAAGGTTCATTGAAGATCAAAAGTGATTTTAGTTCTATGTTTCACAGCAAAAATCTCCTTCTTCAGGAATAAATCACAGCTTTTCTGCTCCAAAACATGTAGAATAAAAATCACTTTTGATCTTCCCTGAATCTTTGAAAATTTGTTTCTGGATGGCAGCGCAATGTTAAGCCTTTAATTTCCATAAATGATTAAGTTCATCTGCTGCAGCAGGAGTCTCTCTATCCATACGCATATAGATGTTATGACTCTTACAACTACCTCAGGTGAGCGACACAGGCCCTAACTTCATTTAAACCCACTCGGGAACACCCTATGTGCGCCTTGTCTCTTTCCAGTTCCTGTAAGTGAAGAGAAATAAAACACAAACATCAAAAAATTCCTTTACTTGAAATAAAATACCCACACCCTCTTTCACTCTATTATAAACCCCCAAAACACTCTTGAAGATCTGACATTTTCCATACAAAGTCCCACAATGCTACTCAGCTGTGCTACATCCAAAGGCTAAAGAGGGGGAAAACATATCTACTGTCTGCAGGCTCTGGGAATCACTGACAACTCAGGAGGACCCGACTGTGAGCATTTTAGTACAGGTCACACCTGGGTTCACACTGTGTGACCTCAAGTGACCTAACTTCCAGATTGTTGCACTATGGGACACAGCCGTGACCTGCAGTCCAACTGTCTCTCAGCTATGTCACCTGAGGTCCACTGGGGGCTCCCCTGCTGCCCTCAATGTAAGTTAAAGCTGCTGCCAAATTTTTGGACTGTGGGGCATGGCCGTTAACCGCAATCCAACAGTCTGGTTGCAGCTTCAACTTTCGCTGAGGGTGGAGGGAAGCCCCAAGTGTGACCCGAGTTCACACTGTGGGAACCAGGTTGCAACCTCCGCTGAACTGAGTGACATCAGCTGCTCACAGCCGGGTCCTCCTCAGCTGTCAGTGATTCCAGGAGCCTGCAGACATCAAATATGGTTTCCCTCTCTCCAGCTTCTGTATGTATCGTAATGGAATTTTTTTTGGTGTTTGTGTTTCATTTCTTTTCAATTACAGGTTTAGTAATGAGGGTGCCTCATAGACACCCCCCCATTACTAATCCAGGGCTTGATGGCAGCTGTCATTTTTTGACAAATTATAGCTGTCATTAACCCCTTATATTACTCCAATTGCCACTGCACCAGGGCAATCGGAATGACCAGGGTAAAAAGCCAGGATTGGCACTTTCAATGTGATTTGCCAATTGTAAGCTGCTGTGGGCTGGTATTTTTAGGCTGGCAGGTCAATATCCATGGCTCCTTCCCTCCTGATAATACCAGCCCCACCTGTCTGCTTTACCCTGGCTGTTTATTGAAAATGGGGGATGCCCTATACCTTTTTTTAATTATTTATGTAATAATTTGAAAAAGTCATAAGATCTCTTCTATTTTGATATCAAGCCACAGTAAAGCAAACAGGTGAGGGTTGCAGCCTATAACTGTTGTTTAACTTGTGCTGCTATCAAAATAGGGCAGGAGCCTTAATGATTTTTTTACAGTGATTTCCCTAGCCAATCACAGCCAAGAACACTTGACCTGGCTGTGATGGAACTGGAAGTGCCAACACCAGAGATGTTTTCTGAATGTCTGCTCTGCAACCATTCAACCAGCTTTATTCGGATGACAAATATGAACAGGAACTGGACATACAGGTAAAAGTCTGTATTGAGGTCCTGTGCCCATACACCTGGTGTCCGGTATGGACCCCAAACTTTACAGTTTGGATTTACTCATCCCTAATCAAGAAAGCTTTTAATTGACACTTAATAATATGTATCACCACTTCAGACCCTGCCTTGGCATCTTTATTGAGCTAAAGGCATGACTTTGACAAAAATCTTCCAAATCCTTAATCCCTTCCAAAATATTCATGCCTTTGTGGTTGGGTAAGTGTTAAGCTGGATAAACCTGCTTCTTTTTATTTCTTGTAGAAAATGACTAGGAATTCACACATTCATAAAAAATGTGTTTGCAGACTAAAATATTTGAACATAAGATTCATCATTTAGCTATGTGTTTTATCACAGTTTCAAACTGCATGATGACTTTATCACTTGTGTGATTTGTTTCTATGTACTACACGGTAGCACTTTAATTCAACACGGTATATGTATTGTCTAAGTAAAATGAGGATTACTACTACTGTGGCAATAAAATAATTATTGTTGTAATATATGTGAAGATAAGAAACTTTGTAAGACCTGAAACACACATCCGTGAAAAACATGCACGTCTGTTATGTCCGTTTTTCGGGTCCGTGTCCCGTTTTTGTGTCCGTTTTTATAGTCCGTGTGGCATCTGTGTGTACTGCGTATGCTAGCCGTGTGTGCGTGTGGAATGGCCGTGTGTGCATGTGAAACTTAACTGACGTGTGTGTGTTGTCCGTGTGAAATGTCTGTGTGTGATGTAAAATGTAGTTGCTACATGCCGGCTGACAGCAGCCAGCGACGCGCGCTGAGAATGAACTAGGGTGAAATTCACCCGACTTCAGTGTCATACCGCGGCTCTGTCTGGGTGTCGCGTCCTGATCAGCGGTCACCCATGAAGGACTCACCGGTGACCGCTAATCCCCTGAGTGACTGAAGTGAGCAGCGCGAATAGCACTGCCGTCACTCAGGTTACCCGCGGCCAGCTGGATCCTCCCCCCGTGACCGCAACTCACCTGTCACTTCATCGCTGTCACTCAGGTGACTTGCTGTCACAGGTGGAGGACCAGCAGTGCCCGCGAGTAACCTGAGTGACAGCTCAGCTGATCGCGCGGCTCACCTCAGTTGTTGTGTGGAGCTGTCAGGAGCGGCAGTGTCCTGCTGCAGCTCCTGTCACCTTCAGCAATGCGGGACCTCCGTGGATTACACCGGACATGGATGGGTATTTGGGGCATAATAAATTGGTGAACGCGGGTTTTTTGTAGTGTTTATTATTTCAAATAAAGGATTTTTCGTTGTGTGTGTTTATTTACTGTAACTTACAGATTAATCATTGGGAGTGTCTCATAGACGCCTGCAATGATTAATCTAGGACTTATTGGCAGCTATGGGCTGCCAATAACTCCTTGTTACCCCGATTGCCAATGCACCAGGACAAATCGGGAAGAGCCGGGTAGAGTCCCAGAACTGTCGCATCTATTGTATGCGGCAATTCCGGGCAGCTGCTGGCTGATATTGTTAGGCTGGGGGGCTCCCCATAACGTGGAGCTTCCCATCCTGAAAATACCAGTCTTCAGCCATGTGACTTTACCCTGACTGGTATCAAAATGTGGGGGACCGCACGTCGTTTTTTTTTAATTATTTATTATTTTTTTACTGCACAGTATAGACCCGCCCACCGGTGGCTGTGATTGGTTGCAGTGAGACAGCTGTCACTCAGCGTGGGGGCGTGTCTCACTGCAACCAATCATAGGCGCCGGTGGGCGGGGAAAGCAGGGAATACGAGATTGAATGAGCGGTCGGCTTTTTCAAAATAGTAAAAGCTGCCAGAGTTTATTGAACTGCCGTGCAGCGCCGCGCCGGTGATCGGGGAATGGTGAGTATGAGAGAGGGGGGAGACTGACTGACAGACTGTGAGAGAGGAACAGAAAGACAGAGAGACCGACCGACAGATAGACAGAGAGACCGACCGACGGACTGAGGGAGATTGACCTACATAGACAGAAAAAGAAAGAATGACCGACATTGCTACAAAAAAGCACAAAACGTACACGGAGCATACAGAAATGCATCCATGACACGTTATTGTGTGCACATACCTATTGACTTTCATTGGGTCCGTGTGTGCGTGTTCCGTGCTGAAAACGGACATGCTTCCTTGCAAAACGGAAACACATACGGATCACGGACACACGGACCTTATGGAATCACGCACGTGTGACCTCAATGATAGATTAACCTTGGTGCATGTTTGTCCGTGTCTCCGGTACATACGGAAACGGGAAAAACACGCACGTGTTTAACGGATGTGTGTTTCAGTCCTAAAACATATTATCAAAGAAATATGTTTCTTTTTACCTCTTACTGATCACTCACTCTAAAATGAAGGTAAATATTGTCGTTGGGAAAGACGGAATTTAACATAACAAAGAAATAAGATGTCAGTGATTGCCCATAAAATTCTATGGCGAGGGAGGTGAATAGGAGGGAGGAGCAAGAGTAAAAAATTATTCTGATAATTTATTTTATAATATTGCTCTAAAGTGATTAAAGCTTATTTTCTGATATAGAGCTTCAAATCCTATGCATTATTATAAGTATTTTGTGTCATGATCCAGGCCGGCTTTTCCCTGCTGTGGTTACACACAGCTCTAGCCTGGTCATGTTCTGGATCCCAGGACACTATATCTTGCCTCTCTACCTATGGTTCAGTGCCAGTGATGTTTCTGCCTTGCAGTGTCTGGCTCTGGCGAATTTTCCCGAACTGTCCTGCCTCCCTGCTACTGTGTCCTGACTTGTACCCTCCCCCGTTTGTCTGCCTGTCCCGGTTCCTGACTTCCCGCTCCTGTCTGTTGTTTGTGTTTCCCTCTGAATACCTGATCTCTAGGCTTATGACTCGGTTCTGTTTTTTTAATTGATTCGATCCTCCGTTTGCAGTGACTTGACTTTTCTGGCTAGACCCTGACTGTTTGACTACTCTATTGCCCACCCGGTGGTTCGCCTGTTAACTGCCTGCTGAAGTTACTCTGCTATACTTCAGCTGCCTTTCTGTTACTGTGTGACTTTGGCTCTCCTTCACTACTCTGCTGCCACCTAGTGGGGATTACGCTATACTACATCTTACCAGCCCTTTGTACAGCATGACACTTGTAGTTGCTGAATGCGGTTTATACTTTACAACTCACGTAAAAACAATTTATACCTCAAACGACATAATGGTATAAGATAGATGTTCATAATACCTTAAGAAATACTGAGCTCTATGGTCTGGAAATTTGGTATTAACCAGTCAAATAATACTCATATTTCTCTGGAGTTATCATTTTAATGAGTCATTTAGATAGTATTTAGAAATGTTTAGAAAACCTTTCTTTTTTAGGTTTGATGCTAAGAAACTTGGACTTAAAATAATTATTTCATAATATCATTACTTCCCCCAGGATATACTTTGTAGGAATTCAATTGATTTGGAATGGGTAAGACTGAAATGTAAGTCATTTATCTTTTGGTAAGGTTGAGACAAATGATCTGTTTCCAAGTAGGTTCTTAATAATTGAGTATGGATGGCCCTAACAACACACCAAGCTTGCTCTATATAATCACACACATCACTTCCAAAGCATTCACTGGTGAAGGAGTTCATAATGACCTGCCATTTGTCACTGGCTTAACCATCTCCCATTACCTTGTTCTAAAATACGCATAGTGGTTCACTTCTTACAGTAGACATCACAACAGTAGTTTCTTAATATTTACTCTATACAAACAGTATTGGGTTTCTATAGATTTATTTCCAGCCTAACACACATATTATTCTAATTTGTCATAAATAGTAGCATAATGAATGGCCATTTTACATGTGCTATTTTTTATAATTTATGACTAATTGCAATTAAAACTATTCTGCAGCACATATTTTCTATAATTTGCTAATTATCTTTCCTCAACCAATATTGATTAATTTATCATCTCCAACCGAGTTCTACACAATATAAGAAAATAACATATTGACTTCCCTTAGGATGAACAAAATGTGATCAACATTACACATAAGAGTCCAGAAAATTGAAGAATAATAATAAGAATATATAGCAAACTGAATGATGAACTTTAACCCCTTAGTGAGCACTAATACGGCTAAAACCTGACCTGAGATATAAGTGAATAGCATCCCCAAATTTCAAAATTGCAATTTTGTTTAAGTATTTATCAAATTGTTGATATTTTTATTACTATACGCAAACAAAATCCACCTTAATTTACTATTATCATAAAATTGATGATATGAAAAACAATCTCCAAATCACTGACATATGTTGAAACATTGCAAAGTTATTGCCATATAAAGTGACAGATGCCAGATTTGAAGAATTGGACAAATTTAAAAGCATATCCAGAAATAAAATGAGATCAAAGGAAAACACATAAAAAGTCAACTATTTGCGCTACTTTTCCTGCAGCTCCTAGGAGTCCACTGATCCCCGTGGACTCATTACCTCCACACAGAGAAGACAACAGTGGAACATCAATGCCTCTTCTCATGGGTGACTGACTTGTTGACATAGAAAAAAAAGAATTGCAGACTTTTGTATGTCCCAACAAAGGTCAACGATCTCAACATTACAATAAGAGAAGTGAAACGTACAAGTTCATGAGAGATCAGCAAACCACTTTGCTTATCTCAATGCACCATACAGGTTAATTAGGTATGAAAATTATTAGACAACACAGGTTCCATTCTATTACATGGTATATAAAAGAGATTCAATAGAAAGAATATTGTAGCATCAGTAAAATATGATGGGGAGACATTTAAAAGATTAAAATTCAATGTTAGTAAATACTATCTACTAAATATTATAGAATGCTACGGATACTAAATACTACTGTTGTCTGTCTTTGTTAAATACAGGTTTTTATGCACTGTTGAAAGAAATTTATTATGCTTAGATGTATGCGGAGACTTAAGTCCATGCAGCTCTGCAGTAAGATGTCATATAAAAATAATAATTATAATAATATTTATTCACTTATTATTATTCATTTATTCACCATTGGGGTTCACAACCTAACATCCCTATTAGTATATTTTTGGAGTGTGGGAGGAAACCGGAGAACCCGGAGGAAACCCACACAAACATGGGGAGAACATGCAAACTCCTTGCAGATGTTGTCTTTGATGGAATTTGAACCCAGGACCCCAGCACTGCAAGACTACAGTGCTAACCATGAGCTGTACACCAATATATGCTGCTTTATATGGTGTTTATAGGCTATTTTTCTGAGCTATCCATCTTTGCAGATGTCGTCCTTGGTGGTATTTGAACCCAAGACCCCAGTGCTACAATACTGTAGTGCTAACCACTGAGCCACTGTGCTGTACTCTGCATGCCAATATATGCTGCTTCATCTCGTGTTTATGGGCTTTGAGCCCTATAATATGCATCCAAACATGCTCCATATTTTTCTGAGATGTCCACACAGAATTCAATAAAAAAAATTAATGACCTGGAAAGGGCCATAATATTATGTTAGTTCTAGAATACCTCTGTTTAACTTAAAGCTTGAAGGACTGTTATATTAGGAAACACAGTAGCTCAGTGGTTGCACTGTTGCCTTACGGTTTTGGGTCTTTTGGGTTTAAATCCCATCAATTACAACATCTTCAAAGAGTTAATATATTCTCCATGGATTTTCTTCCGGGTTCTCTGGTTTCCTCTCACATCCTATACTGATAGTGAATTTAGATTGTGGTCCTCAATGGCACACTAATCTTGATGATGTCTTTAAAGCACTGGGGATTTAATTACACTATATAAGCGAAAAATAAAAATACTCTTTGTGTGCAAGAGTGCTCTCCTTTTGAAAAATTAGTCTTAGAGGAGAATCTATGCCAACACAATATTTATCTCGTACTGTATTCAAGCAATGCTAGTTTATTAAGCTTTTCATCACATTGATATTTCTTTGTAATGGATCCAAAATTGGCAAACTAAGCTTTGTGTTCAGTCAGTAGTACAAATATTTTATTGGTTTATAGTAAATGGATGTTGTCTATTGTAAAGGGCAGGGTCATTCTATGCCTCTGGAGATGTTAACCTAGCAAAACACATTTTTCATAATATGAGCTCAGCCTCATAAATTTAATGATTGTAATAGGAAATAGTAGGTAACTGATTTATTAAAAAAAAAACCCACAGTAGATAAATAATAACGAATATTACAAAATCTACATTGACTCCTTAGATTCTTATCATAAATGTATGGAGGACCATATGGTATGTTTAGTTGAAAGTTGTCGTGAGTCATAGCCTACCTGAAACTCTTCTTAATTACATTCATTTGCACTTAATAGCAAAAGTCTTCTTTTACCGCTTTCTTTTACACAGTAAACTATGAATGATATTACTTTCAGCTTCAACAGCCTTATATTTTGCAGGTGCTTAGTAATTATCAATATTGTCTCTTGAATATTTAAACAGCAATCAACTTAGAGAATCCAACAGATTCCCTGGGGAAAACTCTAGTATCTCGCAATAATTTTGAAAAATATGTAGGTAAATGTTAAAAGTGAAATAAAAGGAGCAGACAAAGTAGATAGGATACTATGTACATAAGTAATTATGTTACTTTTGCACAGTTTGTCTAAGCATAACTGTTATTTACATGAAGTATGAAATCAATTCCCCATGTATATTATCTACACGTGATCTTCTGAATTATTTATATATAGGAACAACCGATACGTCAATAGACATGCTCATTTTCAGACATTTCAAAGCAGAGATGTCCCACTATTGCTTTATTCAAACCCTTAAAGGGAACCTGTCAGCAGATTTGGGGCCTATAAGCTGCGACCACCCCCAGTGGGCTCTTATATACAGCATTCTAACATGCTGTATATAAGAGCTCAGGCCACTGGCTGTGTAGAACGTAAAAAACACTTTATAATACTAACCTAAACGGTCGGTGTGGAGCAGATGGATTGGATGAGCGTCTCCGTTCTCCGGTAGCGGCGCCTCCACTTTCGGCCATCTTTGTCTTCTGTCTTCTGAAGAAAGTGTGGATGATGCGTTCTACATCATCCACACAAGCCAACACTGGGGTCCAGCATAGGCGCACTTTAATCTGCCCTGAGCAGGGCAGATCAAAGTATTGTATAGAGCATGTGCAGAACCTCAATGCCGGCTATTGTGGATGACATCGGATGCATCATCCACACTAGCTTCAGAAGAAGGAGGACAAAGATGGCCAAAAGAGAAGGCGCCGCACCCGGAGAACAGAGACACCCATCAGACCCATCTGCTCTGCAAAGACCATTTAGATTAGTTTTATAAAGGGATTATTACATTCTACACAGCAGCCTGGGCTCTTAAATACAGCATGTTGGAATGCTGTATATAAAAGCCCACTGGTGCTGACCGCAGCTTATAGGCCCAAATCTGGTTCCTTTTAAACAAGGTTGCACATAAAGTCAATAAGTTTTGCCATCTTGACCTGTTGAATGCTGGCTCACCTTTGAAATGTGTGGGATAACTAAAGGTCAAGATATTCAAACTCATTGTTCTTACATCTAAGCTTTAAAAAAACAAATGATGAGAGATCTAAGCTTTAAATATTCATATTTGACATTTGAACCAAGTGAAAATACTGAAATTGGGAATGAATGAAAATGGCCCAGATTCATTAAGATTTTTATGCCGGATTTCTAACATAAAACACCTAAAGATTAAAGATATTTTGAAAAACAATTATCTGAATTTTGACATTTTCACATCAGCTTCACCAACTCCACCAAAGGTGACAGACACACCTGACAAATGCATGATCTGATAAGCCAGAAATTTTACTCCATCCATAACTGTAGCCAAATTTCAGGTGAGGCTCAAGGAAGCACACACCATTTGTAAAATGTACTTGATTCACTAATAGGGCTTGTAACAACTCAGGCATCCCTTACTCCCCTACTCCCCTTCATTTAGACTGGTGAGTACAATGACAGAGATAATGATTTGGGCCCAATGTCTTGAAGCTTGTTTACTAATGAATTATAGCTGTAAGAGTTGAGGGTATAGTTGACTAAAATTAGCAGTTGTCAGACAACTTTTCAAAAGTACTAATATTTAAAAGAATTATGAAGCTAAGTCAGGTCTTTGTATGGGAAATTATATTGACACTGGGGAAAATTACTGTCCATTTGCCAAATTTACTATAAACACATAATTAAAAATATAACAGCTTGTTTTACTATTTATTCCAATGCACTGGTCTAAAGCCAAAATTTTGCATGAAATTAAATGCTGCCAAAAAACTGGAACCTGCACCTGTTTGGTGCAAAAACTGGAGAGGGGGCAATTATCTCATCACAAACAATGGGAAAAAGATCTTTCTTCACTTTTTATCCAGTATTTTTGTGAAATGCCAAATATAGATGGTAATTCAGTGCATTTCCCGATGAAGACTTGGGGATTCGCTTTGAAATGCATTGAATAAAGCAACTATTTTGCCTTTCAAGCAGTTTGGAACTTCTTTTCCTCTATAACAGTACAGTTAATCCATGTTTCTTCTGGTTCCTTCATACTGCTTCAGCCTCTGGGCTTGTGGATGTTGCAGCAGATGTTTACACTCGTAGTACTGGTTGTGGGTGACACAACCATACAAGGTGAGCACCTTACTAGCACAGTGTCACTAATGTTTTGATAAGACCCTATTGCGCTTGTTTGTTCACAGCATTTCAATAGAGATGGTAACTAAGTGCTGACCATGTGGGGGGCAATGAGTATGGTCTCACAAGTACTGAGGAGACTCCCTCTATGATGCTTCCTACGTAGAGATGAGTGGACCCGTTGAAGTTTATGTTCTGCAGGTTCAGCCAGACTTTATATAAAGTTCTGTTCGGGAACTGGACTTGACCTTAACTTTATTGGAGCTCACTAATTGGGCAGTTAGGCTCTCTGCCCACATCTAGTCAGCCATAATCAGAACACTTTCAAGGGAGGGATTTTTTTTAATTTTTTTTGTGCGGACTACATTTGTTTTTACCCCACTGAGAGCCAATCAGATACCACAAGCAGCTTGCAGAGTGATGAGCACCTAGTGTATCCGAGCATACTGATGCTCGCTCTAGTGCTTTGCATATGTAAAGCACCTGGACTCCGAACTCAGACATTGATTTTCCTGTAAAGTCTGAGCTTGGTACAAACATCAAACTTTACTGTTTATGTTCTCTCATCTCTATTCCGGGGTCCTAATAGGACGAATAGAAAAGTATAGTCTTCATGGTGAAGCCTGTCCAAATTTGCTCCAAGTACTAGCAGTTATCTAGCAAATAAAGGAATTTAAACTAAAAGAATTGTAAGGTGCAAATGTCATGTAAATACATGTCCCATATATACCTAATTGAGTTTCTGTGATATTCGTGCTGTGAAATGGACATGATAGCAACAGACTGTGCGTTATTATTTTATAACTATTTATTGTGCATGTGTTATTACAAATGGAAGAAAATAAATGACAGATATTCCTTGTTTTAACAGAAAGGTATGAGTGAAAAATATGTATGGCTAATTTTTTTTTCTGGAATGCACCGTATAGGATATGTGTCTTCATGATATAAGACCCCAGGCATTTACACACTGTAACAACTGCACATGTCACAGCCTTTTTATCTGGCTGATGGATGACCATCCTTTTTCCAGCAAGCAAAGAAAGATTGCATCTCTTCACTATCTAGAATTCAGCACTCAGTGCTACATCAGCTACATGTCCCAGGGTGATTTTTATGTGCTGCCAGTTACTCTAAAGTATTAGATTTGATGTTTATATTTGAGGGATATTTTGTTACTTATTCCAACAATATTTACCAAACAAAGGCTTTAGATTTGGGAATGCACTTGAATGATAACTACCAATATTGTATAATAAATTAAGCTATGTATATAAATATGAAATTTCTGCATGATTTATCCTGGGATTTCAAGGAATTTGCGATCAGCAAACAAATACATGTAAACATAACGCTTTGAAATTTGTTGTCTTATTTTACTGATAATCTTGAAGGCAGTCATGATGCTGCATTGCTTAGCAAACTCTTCCATAAAGATGTATGCTGCTTGACTGAATGCGTTTTATGGGAGACCAGCTAATCATGCGCTGTCTTTCATTACACCTATACAGAAGCCACAGTGAAAAGCCCAGCATGAAGCCTGGAATTGTCTTTCTCCACACTTTGTAGACTTCTATCATACTGACAATGCAACTCACACTGAGAAAATTGGGTATTGGAGGCAAAAGAAAAAGAAATGCTAGTAATGTTATTTTTCAATATAATGTTTTCAAAGTTGAGTTGTGGCAGTGACACTGTCATTTGTCTAGAAAAGCTTAGGTGCTTTTTTCATAACGTCACCACTTTTTGCACTTACATCTTACAATTACTCCTAAATGAACGGTTCCGACATGAGCTGAAATTTAAGTGAGGTAAAAATCACACAACGTGGCATGACAATAGAGAAATAAAGTCAAGGCAGGGGGTATTTGAGGTGTAGCATTCATTAAGCTTACACTTGACATCCCATCAACTCAACTACATTGCATTACTATGTTCTGGTCTACTAGAAACACTCCAATATCTTTCATGGTAACGAAATTGTGTTACTATTACAGAATGCAGGAGTGTTGCTGTCATAATGCAATAATTTGATGGATTATGTACAGTAGTGTATAAAAAATAATAGCGGTCCAATATGACTAACCAGATTATTCACTGGTTTTGGTATAAATTGTTACATGTCTGACAATTTACCAGTTGGTAGAGTAGATTCTTAGAAAAACCCCAGACTCCGTCATTCATGATCTGTAGGTTTTTTAGTCTGTTTATTTGAATAATTTATTGAAAGGACATGTTCACAATAATAGCAATGTGGAGTTAAATTAGTGAGGTCAATCATTCTGTGAAGAGACAGAGGTGAATCAGGTAACCCTTATTTAAGGGTGAATCCAGCCCATATTGTACATGTATTTCTCCTTGAAAGCCTGAGAAATATGGCTTGTTCGAGACATTGTTCAGAAGAACAGCGTACTTTGATTAAAAAGTTGAATGAAGAAGGTGAAACTTATAAGGAAGTGCAGTCAATGATCAGCTGTTCAGCTAAAATGATCTCCAATGCTTTAAAATGGAAAGCAAAAACAGAGACGTAGAAGAAAATGGAAGACTACCATTTGAATGGATCAAAGAATAACCAGAATGGCAAAGGCTCAGTCAATGATCAGCTCCAGGATGATCAAAGACAGTCTTAAGTTTCCTGTGAGTACTGTGACAGTTAGAAGACGCCTGTGTGAAGCTAACCTATTAGCAAGAAGTCCAAGCAAAGTCCCACTGTTGAAAAGAAGACATGCACTAAAGCAGGTACAAGTTTCTAAGACACATCAACTGGCCTAAAGAGAAATGAAGAAACAGTTTGCGCACTAATTAAAGTAAAATTGTTCTTTTTGGGTCCAAGGGCCAGAGATGATTTGTCAGACGACCCCCAAACTCTGAACTCAAGCCACAATACACTCTGAAGACAGTGAAACATGGTGGTGCAAGCATCATGATATAGGCATGTTTTTCTTACTATGGTGCTGGGCCTATTTACAGCATACCTAGGATCATGGACGCTTTTGCATATATCAAAATACTTGAAGAAGTCATGTTGCCTTACAGTGCAGAGGACATGCCCTTAAAATGGGTGTTTCAACAAGAAACACACCAGTAAATGAGCAAAATCTTGGTTCCCGTCCAAGACAATTTAGGTTATGGAGTGGCCAGCCCAATCTCCGGACCTTAATCCAATAGAACACTTGTGGGATGTAAAGACAAATGGAGACACTGCTATTTTTTGGAACAGCTCAATGTACATTTTTGACATTTTCTGTAAAGTAGTTAAAATTGTATACATTTCTCTGAATGTTTTAATATAGACAACAGTGTGCAATGTTCCCAAAGCATGGAAAGAAAAACAATTAGAAAGATTTTGGGCTTAATTCATGTTTTGGAACACATTTCTATTATTTTGAGTCCAACTGTATCTTCACTTTTACTTCATATGAAGTATAATTTTGGTTCCATTTAGTCCTGCATCTAAATTTTAGAGTGGCTGGTGATGTCACATGTTGTCGTGCGGTGTTCTGCGTTGCACTTGCTGGGTGTCATGGCGGTGTCGGACTCTGTTCACACTGCAGAGTCCCACAAACTGCCTGAGATTCCTTAATAGCACAGTCTGTCATAGGCGTCAGCTGGCTCTGGCTTCACTGCTCTCCAGCACAGTAAGAGTTAATTTCTGCTGGCCTGTGAACAGCTGCTGGGAGCTCATACTGCTGATCACCATTTACAGCCTTTATAAGGTTTTGGATCCTGGGGCTGTTTGCCAGATATAGCTTTGCTATCTGTTTCCTGTGATATGGTGATCTACAAGTTGCGAATTTGTGTGTTGTGTGAATCCTCCAGTTGTGCGTTAATATTCTACCCCTTTTGCTTTACTCCCCTGTTCACATACTGTCCTCTTTTGTGTTTAAGGGCAGTGTGTGTGAGTTTTTGTTTACCCTTATCTGTGCCTACTTGTGGGGTTTTCATTATTGGGTTTCCGACTCGCTCCCGAGAGTAGTATCAGGGCTCGGACAGGAGATAGGGTCATGTTGGGGGCACGGACCTGGCTACCATCAAGCTACCTTATGATAAGGGACAAAAGAAGGGCACAGCATTAGGGTCAGCCCAGGAGCCCCTGTTCCATCTGTACATACCCCATGACACATGTCTAGAGAATAGCATTGGTATAAGATACCCACCTAGCCCTCATTGCCAATGACCTGTGGGGTACAACATGTAATATCTTTTTGATGTTTATTAATGACTGTCTTGAGGGTTTAAAGAGTAAATTACAATGTTTGAAAATGATACTAAGCTCTGGAAGTTAATCAGCACAAAGCAGGAAAATTTATTATTTCAATGGGATTTGGGAAAGTTTACAGCTTGGCAATAAAAATTACAAAATAAACTTAAATAAACATAGTGTTATACACTTAAAGGGAACATGTTATGTAAAAAACCCCACTATTAACCTGGAGATATGTAGTTAATCTGCAGGTTAATAGTGTTCTTATGCTGTTATGCTGCCACATTGTGAGTCCTCTCAGCAACCTTGGGCTTTCAGTCATAGGGGTGAGGCTAGCACAATTTCAGTCAGAGGTTTAATTTCAGTCACTGGTGTATAGTGAGCAGTGGCTGTAATCGCGCCAAAAGACTGTCTGACAGCCGGCTCACTATTGAATCAGTATAAAATTGTGTTGGGGCATCACTACAGCCACCGCTCACCATAAAAAATATGCATACAATCTAACTGAAAATATATCAATTATCCATAACATTAAAACCAGGCAAGTGAACAGCACAGAATATTTCATTACAATAACAATTATCAATGATATGGCATAAATTAGACTACAAGATAATAAACTTGATATGTTGTAAACAAATAAAAATCAAAGCATAACAACCTGAGACATTTTAACATGGTCCAAATTATAATGGCTAGATCATTGTGCGAGAATATCTACAAAAATAGTAGGTTTTGTGGGATAATGGCACGTACCACATATACAGAGTCATAGATGGGCAACGCTTATTGATTTGGGTGGGTAGTAAATAATTATCTTTTTAATCCAGTCCCACAGGACAATGATATCAGCAGAAAAGATTAAAAAAATTCATGCTGGCTATAGTAGAAAATCATCAAGAAACATAGTGCATTTCAGCTTATGGTGCTTAGGGCTGGACAGAGCTGACCTGTCAGAGGGCCTTTGGTAAATTATTTACTTAGGGAAAATGCCCTACTTATTTTTATTAAGAATGAGGAATAAAAAAAATGATTATCCCAAGCGCCGTCAGAGGACCAAGATGTATTGAACACGGAATTTTCTTTATTCGGAAATATATAACGCGTTTCAAGGACCTTCTGTCCTCTTCATCAGGATTCCTGATGAAGAGGAAAGAAGGTAATTGAAACACATTGTATATTTAGAAATATAGAAAATTCTATGGTCAACACCTCTCAGTTCTGAGACAGTGCTTAGGAAGATCGTTTTTTCTATCCCTCATGGTGTTTGTTTCGGCTTAAATCGCCCTTTGTTGGTACGTTACACTACTGTAATTTTACAGCTGGGCAATTATTTTCATCCATTTAAGCCTAATGGTACTAATGCTGACTGGGTTAATTGGCATACTATTTTTATTGTGATCATATATATATCCTGTAAGCTACATATACCCAGCAATAATCCAGCTTATTAGCAGTGCCATTATAGCCAACTGTGCATAAGATCTCCCTACCCCTCCTGTGTTGGTTGTAAAGGGTGAACGTCTCCCGTTCCCCTGTATATTGAAATATGTTGGCGCCATAAATACATGAACCGTATTGGCCTCAACATTTTTCTGGTTTTAATTGGTGTTTGGATCACTGTATGTTATTCACGACACTTGGTGTCACTAGAAGCTACTAGAGACAGGGAAGTCAAACATACCAGAGGTCAGAAGCCAGGAAGTCAGATAAGGCACACAGGGAGTGAGCAGAGCCTTGGTCAGGGTACAAGCAGGAGGTCAGAAGCCAGGAAGTCAGATAAGGTACACAGGGAGTGAGTGGATCCGAGGTAAGGGTACAAGCCAAAGGTCAAAAGCCAGAGGGATAACGTCAGAGTCAGGGGCACATGCAGAGAAAGGTAGCAAACGTCTGGGGTAGGGAGGCTAGATCAGAACAACAAAACTCACAGGAGCCAGAGAACTCACTGCAGAGCAGGAACTACGACTAGCAGCATTTCAGGGGAAGTTTCTGTGTAGTGAAGCCAAGCACTCACCCGGAAAGAGGCACCTGAACACAGGCCCCTACCCGCACCAGCACAGGACCCAAAGGCTGAGAAGCAACCCGTCACAAAACATTGGCTCTGCTGGAAAGCAGAGAATCATGAATCATGACACCATGGTCATTTAACAACTTGGGTTTTACACATTAAAATGCCTTTCTCCTTCTTTCAGACTTTTTTATTGTCACATGACTGTCCTATGAATGCATTCTAAGACAAGATAACACAATAGAATCTTTGCACATGTTAGAAATGTTGTATTGTATAGTGCTAAACCTTGTGCAATTGTATTGTACCAAATGCTGTATTGTATATTATTAAGGCACATTACAAAACTTTATGTTCATCGATTTTATCACGCGACTATAGCATTGTAGTATAAGGCAAATATTAGGTTCATTTTTCACTAATGACAAACACTCTTATTATTTAGTGACCCATTGATTAAATACAAATCAATGCTTTTACTTTGTCGCTCCAATTATTTAGCTTAATAAAGCATTGCAAAATGACTAAATGACTGCAAGAAACAACATTTTAATGATTTAAAATGATCAAAAAATGCTTTGTCAAATTCTAGATAAAATTGCATCTACTTATCCTAATTACAAAACCCTCTCTAGCAGGAATTTCTGTTCTCTCAGTGCAAGTTACACATTACATGAGTACAGTACCAATGGGGCACCACATGCAAAAGTAGATATATATCTTCTTTCCCAGTGGTAAATCTGCTTGTGCCGCAAAAACCACAGTCAATTAACAATGCAGTGAATGTGCACACTTCTGTAAATGTTTTATGAACTTTGACAATGTCTATCTGTATATTGCTGTTTTCTTCTCTTTTCATAAAGACTTTTACATCAGGATGAGCAAATGTAACACGACAGATGAAATTACAAAAATGCATTAAAATAAAACTATTTTATTGCAACCTCTTCTATAAAGGTGAAAGGGATAAATGGGTTAGACATATTACATGTTAAATTATTAATGGTTCTTACTTTTTCAGAAGGAATCCAATTCATACAAAAATTGCATAAATAATAATGACCTACTTATTCTTATTAATGAGAAAACAGTCTAGCTAGTTCTTATCCAAAGGTGATATGTTTTCATTAATGATTACTACTAGAGTTGGAACAGTTTTGCAAAGTTTCATACCACAAAATATATATATTGCGCTAAAGGTCTAAAGCTAATTGTACAAGAAAGAAAGTAAATAAGAGGTAAAGAAGACACTAGTGATAAGAAAGATAAGGAAGAATAAAAGATAGAAAATGGTGAAATATCAGAGTAAAAAATAAAAAAATGGCAACAAAGGCAAAGTAGCACATGTGTACCTGACACCAACATCACCCATCATTTAAAGCATTAAGGCCCATTTACACACAGCAATATCACTAGCGATGTCGCTGCCGATCGCACCCGCCCCCGTCGCTTGTGCGTCACGGGCAAATCACTGCCCGTGGTGCACACTATCGCTAGTACCCATCACACATACTTACCTGCCTAGCGACGTCGCTGTGGCTGGCGAACTACCTCTTTTATAAGGGGGCGGTTTGTGCGGCGTCACAGCGATGTCATACAGCAGGCGGCCAATAGAAGTGGAGGGGTAAAGAGCAGCCAAAGGAAAGACACACCCACCTCGTTGCCGGAGGACGCAGGTACGGTGTTCTTCGTCGTTCCCGGAGTGTCACACGTAGCGATGTGTGCTGCCTCAGGAATGATGAACAACCTGCGTCCAGCACGAGCAACGATATTATGAAAATGAACGTCATGTCAACGATCAGCGATTAGCTGAGTAATTTTGATCGTTACCGGTCGTTCGTACGTTTCACACGCAACGACTTTGCTAACAAAGCCGGACGTGGGTCACGAATTCCGTGACCCCAACGACATCTCGTTAGCGATGTTGTTGCATGTAAATGAGCCTTTAGTCTGGGAAATAGAGAGAAAGCAAAATATATGAGTACATAAAAAGGAAGATGGTGAAAAGATAAAACTATATTATTATTATTATTATTATTTATAGTGACATTTATTCCATGGCGCCTTACAAGTGAAAAGGGTATACATAAAAACAAGTACAATACTCATGACCAATACAAGGCACAGACAGGTACAGAAGGGGAGAGGACCCTGCCCGCAAGGGCTCACAATCTACAGGCAATGGGTGAGGGTACAATACATGAGGACAGAGCTGGTTGCACAGTAGTGTACTTATCTCAGGGCTATTGCAGGATAAGAGAGGAGTAGAGAAGGAGATCTTGTGAGGATCTGAGGATGCATGCAGAAAGGTACTAGGAGACTAGGTCACAGATGTATGCAGAGACAGGTTGTGGATGGCTTTGTATGTCTTAGTTATTGTTTTGAACTGGAGTTTTTGGGCAATTGAAAACTAGTGAAGGGATTGGCAGAGAGAAGAGGCTGGGATATAGCGATGGGAGAGGTGGATTAATTGAGCTGGAGAGTTTAGGATAGATTTGAGGGGTGCAATAGTGTTGGAAGGGAGGCCACAAAGCAGGTGATTGCAGTAGTTGAAATTAGAGATGATGAGGCTATGCACTAGTATTTTTGCTGATTCTTCAATATAATACATATTGTATGCTTTATACACATTTATATTTACATATGTATAACACAAAACTGCACTCAAAATTAACTGCATTGCAAGCGTAAGCAGCTTAAAATTCACTCGTATTTAGAAGAAAAAAAGATTTTCTTTGGAGTGGCACATAATTTACTTTTAGTCTTACAAAAGTAGAGTTAAACATAAACAGAAATAACCAAACATTTGTTCTTTGAGACTTCTATGAAAGTTTTTTTTTATTTAAAAAAAAAAAATCAATATTTCCAGGGGGCAAAATGAGAAAATCTAGGAATATTTTATGAAAACTAGGACACTTGAGACCTTGACATAAGCCATTTGTACCACAAATTATTTATATGGCTCTAGGGTGGTGCAAATTTCTTAAAAGTAAAACGTTGTCATTTGACCCATTCATTGCTGTATCTATAAATGATGTTGCTAAATCATTTATATACGTGAGCAGCATACACTTTATAGGAACCATGAAGACTATTTTATAATTTAAAAATTATTTTACAAGTCAACTCAACACCTTCTTATAATATTTTTTTTCAGGACAGCCATCTTATATTTCAAATTATTTTTAATGTTTCATACTATTTTGCCTAAAGAAGCCCTCTTTGATTATCAGGGGAGTCTATGCAACACTGCCATCAACTAAATAAAAGGGGCAAATTTTTATCAAACGCTTATCTTCTTGTTCTATTTGTTACGTATATGAAATTTAAAAATTTATAATTCAAGTACAACAAATAATTAGCCTGAAAATTCTAGATAGATAGAAACATAGTAACAGAAAATATAATGTATCACTATTGAAAGGCTATTTATAACCTTAAAGAAGAAAATGGATATATTTTCCTCACCTGATGGCCTGAGAATGAATCTGTTCAACTTCATTTATGGGTAATGGATGATATGTCAGGAGGATACAGAAACTTCATGCCGTTATATAAACAGCACATTACTAGTATGAGAAAAAGCATTTATCTTTTCCTGTGCCTGTAGCACTTACTGCCAGATCACTGAGCAGAAGGGTACAAGCAATTGCCTACTCAAAAATCTAACTATGTGTTAAACCTTTACAAAAGATTACATCAACCATGTAATTTACAAAATAAAATGGAGTATCTTAAAGTTTAGATAATAGCTAAATTTCAAAAATATCTGCCATATATGGTTACTATGGCGTGTTACATGCAATTTTGTTTTATTTTATTATTTCCTTTAACAAAGGTCTACTTCTAGCAATTTCAATTTTTAAAAGGCAAAATATATTTGGCAAGTTCCCGATGGGATAAAGTATAATTGAGAGAGGCATAGCATCCAACAATTACAGTACATCATTTTTTTTGTTTCCTACATTAGTTACATACTTTACATTATCATAATTCCCTGTAATCTCAGAGTTATAGAGAAGAAAAATAAGGCACCCTACTGTGTTCTTACTTCTGACACAGGCAGCGAGAGTTTTTTTTTCTGTCTAATTTTGTATTCTGTAATAGGTACACAAAATGTTATCATATCATTCATTTTTTGAATTAAAACAATCCTAGGTTTATGGGTACTGATAAAAAGATTTTCTGGATAGTAGATTCGCATATGAGGTTTTTTTTTGTTCCTATAGCACAAGAAGATCAAGTTAATGCAACAGCAAAGCTTGTTGCTTAAATCTATGCTCATACCCATAATGATGCCACACTAGTATCCTGTTTTATTTTATTTCCCATGTTCTCCTCTTTTGTATTGTACATACAGTACAGACCAAAAGTTTGGACACACCTTCTCATCTCTAGAACAACTATTAAGAGGAGACTTTGTGCAGCAGACCTTCATGGTATAAGAGCTGCTAGGAAACCACTGCTAAGGACAGACAACAAGCACAAGCCGAAGAGACTTGTTTGCGCTAAAGAACACAAGGAATGGGCATTAGACCAGTGGAAATCTGTACTTTGGTCTGATGAGTCCAAATTTGAGATCTTTGGATCCAACCACCGTGTCTTTGTAGAAAAGGTGAACGGATGGACTCTACATGGCTGGTTCCCACCGTGAAGCATGGAGGAGGAGGTGTGATGGTGTGGGGGTCCTTTGCTGGTGACACTGTTGGGGATTTATTCAATATTGAAGGCATACTGAACCAGCATGGCTACCACAGCATCTTGCAGCGGCATGCTATTCCATCCGGTTTGCGTTCAGTTGGACCATCATTTATTTTTCAACAGGACAATGACCCCAAACACACCTCCAGGCTGTGTAAGGGCTATTTGACTAAGAAGGAGAGTGATGGGATGCTACGCCAGATGACCTGGCCTCCACAGTCACCAGACCTGAACCCAATCAAGATGGTTTGGGGTGAGCTGGACCGCAGAGTGAAGGCAAAAGGGCCAACATGTGATAAGCATCTGTGGGAACTCCTTCAAGACTGTTGGAAAACCATTTACAGTGATTACCTCTTGAAGCTCATCAAGAGAATGCCAAGAGTGTACAAAGTAGTAATGAAAGCAAAAGGTGGCTACTTTGAAGAACCTAGAATAAAAGACATATTTTCGGTTGTTTCACACTTTTTTAAGTATTTCATTCCACATGTTTTCATTCACAGTTTTCATGTCTTCAACGTGAATCTACAATTTTTAGAGTCATGAAAATAAAGAAAACTCTTTGAATGAGAAGGTGTGTCTAAACTTTTGGTCTGTACTGTATATTAAAATTGTTACATACTGTTGAATAAAGATAAATGTTCATCTTTATTATTATTACTAATAATAATAACCTTTGTATAGCGCTAACATATTCTGCAGCACTTTACATACATCATCATCACTGCCCCCATTGGGGCTCACAATCTAAATTCCCTATCAGTATGTCTTTAGAGTGCGTGAGAAAACTGATGAAAACACAGGGAGATCCTTGTAGATGCTGTCCTTGGTGGGATTACAACCCAGGACCCCAACACTTCAAGACTGCAGTACTAACCACTGAGCCACTGTGCTGCACATCAAGTTCAACTGAAGGATCAGAAAGGACAATGGGAAGTGGCAAATGCCCAACCACATTGCATGATCTAGGCTTCTTACAAAGGGCTAATCTGTCCCTCCTGATCCCAATTGTCAATTCACTAGACCAAATATTTACACCTTTACATAATCATTTTTGTAATTTTTCTCCTAACAAAAAATGCTTATGGTCTTGTTGATAAAGGCCATATATGTGTGTGAATCCCTGTTGCTATTCTATGTCATCTAAGGATGTACTAAAAAGCAATGTTTTATCTAATCTCTGTTGACCTTGTTATTTTTTGATACTGCACCTACATTTTTTGTTTTGTAAAGTCAAGCCAAAATGATTTGCGCCCCGCTTGTGGTGCTTTGGACCTCCTCTTACTTATATTTACTGAAAGGTGTCTCCAAAAGAGGTTGTACTCATTTTCCAGTACAAAATCTAAACCGCAAAGCACAGAAAATGCATTCTTTTGATTTGGTGGTTTAACATACACAGATTATATATATATATATATATATATATATATATATATATACAGATGTGAATAAATGTATACATTGACAAGCAAAAGGGTAATAAAGTTTTGAACTTTTGACTTTCAGGCTCCATATCTCACCATCCACTACAGCTTCAAATGTGAGACTACCTTCATTTTATAGACCATCTAGGCTATTGCATACATAAGTTTGACTTGCAACTATTTAGCATATTTTTCGTTATTCAGATTCTTGTCTTGTCACTGTATTGTTAAGATTTTCCTGCTGGTGTTGGAAAAATATTTTTCTTCCTGTATACTACAAATTACAACCTGTTCTCATATTTTCTAGTATGTCAGTGTCTTATTAGGTTGATTCACAAGTGAAAGATCACTGAATTGAATCGAGGAGCAGTCATGACATGATTTCCCAAGAAAAGAGAAACAGCATTATCCAGTTCATTAGTAGCATTCTCTCGGCCAAGAAAATTGTTAAACTGCATCACGTGAGTGCCATCACAGTTGTGAGAATACAAAATAAAGTCTGTCCAGCCATTCAGAAGCCCAAAAGTGAATGTCCAGGAAAAATATTCGAGTCAACAAGTCGGCTCATCACAAAGTCTATGAGTTCTGGTTCTACTGCACAGAACAGCTAGTTGGGCAGAGTCTTAGTACACATCATTGCCATTACCTCAGAGTATAGTCAGAATACAGTTTGAACTCAGCCAGTACACATAGTAAGAAAACATGTAAGGGAACTCTCACCCCTGCTCCAGCAGGCTGTATAGGAATAGACTGACCCAAAGCAATATGTAGGATCTCCTAGGATGCGCACATATTTTGGCAGATGGAATGTATGTCAGCACAGCACCCTAGCCTACTCAAAACTTAAAGCTGTGGATGTAGGCGGAGCATGGGGTGGAGGTGGGTCCCCCATAAATCAAATGGATGCACAGGAGAGTCCATTATACATGAAGGTTAAAGGGATCAGGAACATGGGGTCTACTGGAGAATGCCCCTCCAGTGGGATATAGGAAGCCAACTCTATTGTGTCAGCTTGGACAGCAGGATACTCTAACTGCACTTGCTCTTATCTTGCCTCATATGTGACTTTTTGTCTATAACTATTTGTTTTCTATGTTATCCCTGGCTTGCCACCTGTTTTATTGTTAAACAAATGCCTTCTGACTAGCCTGTTTTTCCTGCACCAACATCAAAGGGCATGCTGTTGACCACCTAGATGACAAGGAAAACAGAAATGCCCACAGCCACGTGATTTTCACTGTCATCGGAGTGCAAGAATATGTACACGGCCACCAACACCAGTGACAAATGCTAGAGGATCTGACCCATGCCCAGAATCATGGGTACATTGTGCTCTGTGTGTCACAGTGGATTTACAAAATACAAACTAATAAAAATTTAAAAGGTACATTTTTAGGAGCAAAACAATGTAGTCACATGACAACCATCTGCATAAATAATTATATGCCTAATAGTTGCATATCAAATTTATAAATGAAAGAGCCAAGATGATTGTGTAGAAAATAAAGGTAGTCTCATGCGCAAAGCTATAGTGCATGGTGAGGTTTGGAGCCTGAAAGTCAAAAGTTCAAAACATTGATTGTCAGTGTCTAAGATAGTATATAATAGGCTACTGAAAGGGACAAATATATGCTATCAGACCTTTGAAAGAGATGATACCCATGTATTGTATATTTCAACCATTTTGATAAAAAAGGTAAAATAAAGTAATGCATGAGGTTAATATAAGGGAAAATATTAACTAAATCATATAAATTAGAGAGACTATATTGAGTATGTTTTGGTCTTTTCAAATTCACTAATAATGAGATACAAGTGTAGACAATACAAAATGAGCAAGGCTTTAATGTGAAATTTAAGTGTTACAGCATCAAAAAAAGCCACTGAACAGTTTTATTTAGCCCCTTTTAGAGACCCACATAAGACAACTGATGCATGTAAGCAAAACTTCATAATACTTCATACATGATAGCATATTGTATTCAATTATGCTGCACGACAAAGTTATGCAGTGCATGAAAACAATTGCATTACTTAAGTTTGACAACACAGAGTAAATAAATATTACAATGTATATAACATGATGAAAGATGGCATTTTTTTGCAATATATTAAATAAAGTACGTCTCATCCCACTATAGAACCTGTTAAACATGAAAGGGAAGAAAAAATAAATAATAAATATTTCTATTTTATATATATATATATATATATATATATATATATATATATATATATATATATACATGGATAGATAGATGTATATGCACTTTATAAATGCTGTAAAATGCTGAAAGCACTTTGCGCGATCATGGAACAAGATCGAACGCTGTGAGGTTCAGGCAGACTCTGAGCTGCAGCACTGAGTGATGACATCACTCGGGTTATTTGCGGTCACAGCTGGAGGTTCCCACAGCCATCCTCCTATGATTGCTAGTAACCTGACATCAGACGACCTCAATTAACCCTCACTGAGTTCACAGACCTGCATCCCCTGGCAGAAAACTGGATTTTTGTTTGCAAAGAGATGCAGATTTGGTGCTAACATTTTTACACCATATTCCTGCACCCAATCTACACCTCCTGGCAAACAAAGCATCACTACCACATGCAGCATGAGGCAGTAGTGATGCAATTTTTTGTTAGGAGGTGTAGATTAGGTGCAGGAACATGGGGGAGGGTCGCATGTGGTTCGTCTTATTTTGATATATATGCATTACCTGTGCTGGTATCAATATATGGTGGACCCTATGCCAAATGTTTAATTTATTTTTAGACCACAATATGTGCACACAGCATCTGTGATTGGCAGCAGTCACCTGGCACACTGACACTCGGGGTGGGGGCATGTCTGACTGTAACCAATCACAAACTCCGGTCTCCCCAGAGGGAATGATCGACCATGGAAGCAGTTACAGCCATGAAGCGTCCGGCCAGATACCTTGAGATCAATCCCGGGCCGAAACAATTTTTTTTTTTAAACCCAGTTAGATCCACTGGTCCCAAGTATCTGCGAGTCCACCCATCACTAGTATCAACCTATCTAATTCCCACACTAGGTTTAGAGATGTGTAATGATGAGAAATTACATAGGAAATAAACCAATTAACACATTTACTGAAATGTATTTAATATACAAAAAAATCCTTTGCTGGTGATGATGACACCTACTGGACTCCTGTATGGAGAAACTAGTTGCATGCTTTTGTCAGGTATAGAAATGGGTGAACCGGCAGATGTTCAGGTTCGGTGGGTCCGGTCGGACTTAAAAAAAAGTATGGTTTGGAACCAGACTCTAACCCAAACATCCACCCAGATGCTGAACCCCATATAAATCTATGGGGAGCCGAACATTGTGCTGTAAAATGGTAGTAGAAAGGGCTGCAAAGCAGGACAGTTGTACTTACCGAGTTTCCAGGTTTGCTCATTAACTCTCATATATTCACTGCTTCCCATGCCCATCGTCAGTCCCGGAATTTGTTATTGATTGCAGTCAGACCGTGTCCCCACCCTGTTGCTAAAATGAACCAATATGGTCCCTCTTATTTTTATACAAAGCACATGGCTTGGGGCTGCAGGCTGTAGTTGTCTGCTTTATCTGTGCTAGGTATCACAATATGGGGGACCCTAAGCAATTTTTTTATTCATTTATTTTTACACTACTATAGGGGTGCAGACAGCATCAAAGATGCTGTGACACATGGTGGGGGCCCGGTCTGATTGCCACCAATCACAGATGCCAGGACTTATAGTGGGTGGAAGAAGCAGTGAAAATGTATAAGAGCGTGTATACAGCCGCGGTGAAAGTTGGTAAGGATAACAATCCTGCTTTACTTCTTATATTCTTTCTTTTTCCTTTTTTTAATTTCTATCATTATCCAGGTGGCCAAACCCGAAAAGTAACACAGACTTCCCTTAGAAGTCCATGTTCGGGGTCCATGCACGGACACTAGGTATCAGGTATATACCCTAAACTTTACAGTTTGGATTCGTCGATCGCTACTCAGGTTTGATTTTTGACCCATTCTTCCACCCAAACTGTTCAAATCCTGAAAGTTTTGTGAACTCCTTCTATGAACTCTGAGCTTTAGTTCCTTGCATACATTTTCTACTGGATTTAGGTCAGGTAGTTAATAGGGCCATTCTAGCAGCTTTATTTTCTTTCTCTGAAACCGATTGAAAGTTTTCTTGGCTGTTTGTTAGAGACATTGCTGAAATGTCCCCCCTTGTTTTATCTTCATCTTGCTGGTGGCAGCAGATTTTTAATAAGAAAATTTAGGGACATTTGTCCATTCATCTTTCCTTCAAGGAAGCCCCACACCATGATGTTCTCACCTCCAAACTTCATTGTCTGTAAGGTGTTTTTGTGTGATGTGCAATGTTTTTTGGCCTTCAAACATGGCGTATTTCATGATATCCAAGGAGTTAAATTTTGATTGCATATGACCAGACTATATTCCTCCAGTATTTCAGAGGCTTGTCCAAATGTTCAATGCACTTTTTGTTCAGCAATGGAATCTTGTGTGTTGAGTGTAGAAATTAGTCATTGAGGTTGAGTGCATTACTTGTAGTTTTCTTTGGACAAATTGTACCTGCTGATTACAGGTCTTTCTGTAGCTCTCCACAGGTGATGATTAACTCTGAAAGGACTCCTGTGTTAATTATTTGTACTTCTCTGTGTGAAATAATTCAGGAGCACCTGGTCATGGCTGATTTACGATGAAATGATGTTCTTTCTACTTCATGATTATGGCTCCACCAGTGCTTACTGGAACCTTCAGTGGTTTAGAAATTCTGCTGTAACCAGTTCCATCAGTATGTTTTGCAGTATTAAAGTTGTAAAGGCCTTGAGACAGCTCAATGGTTTTACCTATCGTGACATTTTTCATGTTTGGTACTTGCAAATGAGCCACCTTTTTATAGGTCATCAATAAACCAGGTAACATTATTTTTCACTAAGTGGCATGATTTCTTTCTAATTATTGATAGATTTTTGATTACTGATAGATTTCAGCTGGTGTCATGACTTTCCATGGCTTTCTGCACCTCTATTTCTTCATGTGTTTAATACATTTTCCCTGTGTCATTTCTCATTATTGCACATACCTTAATTTATGGACATATATAATTTTATTTCTTTGACTGTGTGGATTAGATAAGTTGTTGAAGTTAAAGTATATAACACCTTTAGAAATATATTTACTTAGAAAATTGTTGGTGTGTTCTTTACTTTTTTCACCCGATGAACATATAAAAACACATGGAAAGAGTCAAAGTACAGGAGTGCTCCAGAAGTTGCTGTAAAAAGTGATAGAGTTTATTTAGCAAATATGCATTTTTTTAGCTTTCTCGGTGCAGTCAACTCAAGCATAGGGACTTGTGAAGTAGTGAAAATAGTTATGATGGAATAAAAAGATAGAGGAATCATAATTGATCTAATTACATACTTAAAAGCCCCTGTGAGATAGTGATATATCAGTAATTTAACTCTCACCAATATTGGTGCCCATCTTCACCACAAATGAGACTAATTAGTAACTAAGAACGCTGAGCAATTCAGCCAGGAAAGCTCGGCTAAAAAATAGCTGTGTTGCAACAGGAGATGTCATATTTTCACATAACAATCTTGATCTGCACTGTATAAAAATATACATTTTATTAAAATGTTTGTTACACAAATTGTTAATTATGTTAATGATTATGTTGATGATATTCACAACTTTACATGTCTCCATGCTTGAGAATGACTGCATTGTGACTTTCTGAAACTTGCATACTTGGTCAATAAATCCACGTTTTTCAGTAAGTAGCTTTTGGTGAGCCATTTCTACTTTGACTATTGTCGTGGAAAAAGTTTATGCTATGTTCACGGGAGGATTAAATATGAAAGATGTGTGTAATTTTTAATCATGAAGGCCACTTCATGTCATTGTTCATGCGGTTTTCAGATCAATCTTCAGCTATCACTGCATCCATGACAGATATCATTGACGAAAAGGATAGACATGTGCAATGCTAAATTTGCTTTGTATGTAATTGATGAAATGAATGATGATGAAAAAGAAGATCCTTTTGAAAATCAAGGGATGCTTGAAATCTTAATTTGAATGCAATATTTATTGTCTTCTTTGTGCTATATCATATCCAACATTTTTAGTAATTAGACTTTTTTATACATAGCTCCTAATTACCTTAAAAGAAATAATTATTTGTGTAAAGTTTGACTGACCTCATCCTTTTAAAGTGGGAGCTTGGATTTATACTGCTCATAATCCATTAAACTCAATCATCAAAAAGCATAAAGTTGTCTATGCTTCCCTTAGTAGTCTATGTTTCCCTTAGTAGTCTATGCTTCCCTTAGAGGTAATTAACTTCATAAATGTATAAAAAAAACCTGTCTAAAAGTACAATTTTGTTATCCACGCACTCTAAGAAAATAAAATTGAGCCCTGATTAATATGGACACTAAAGATAGCATCTGATATGAATCGCTCCCTAAGGGGTACCTTGCACACTACGACATCACAAGCCGATGGTAGCGATGCCGAGCGCGATAGTCCCCGCCCCCGTCGCAGCTGCCATATCTAGTGATAGCCGCCGTAGCGAAAATTATCGCTACGGCAGTTTAACATGCACTTACCTGCCCTGCGACGTCACTCTGGCCGGTGACCCACCACCTTCCTTAGGGGGCGGGTCGTGCGGCGTCACAGTGACATCACACGGCAGGCGGACAATAGAAGCAGGGGGGCGGAGAAGAGCAGAACGTAAACATCCCGCCCACCTCCTTCCTTCCTCATTGCAGCCGGGACACAGGTAAGGCGATGTTCCTCGCTCCTGCGGCTTTATACAAAGCGATGTGTGCTGCCGCAGGAGCGAGGCACAACATCGTAACATCGGTCCTTCCGAATTTATGGAAATGACCGTCGCTACACAGATCATACGATTTTGATGCTTTTGCGCTCGTTAATCGTAGTAAAAAGGATTCACATACTCCGATGTCGACAGCGACGCTGGATGTGCATCACTTTCGATTTGCCCACACCGACATCGCACCTGCGATGTCGTAGTGTGCAAAGTACCCCTAAGTCTGTGCAATGGATTGGATTTTAAATGTTAAGTTGTGAACCTCATAAAGGTATCCAGTTACAATGAACATTGTCCATTTGTATACTGAAAGGACATTTATGCAATAATTTTAGTTTTTTTGCTTAATAAAATATTAGGTTTTAAAGGCAAAATATCATGAGATCATTTAATTTTGATGGGACATTTTTACATTGTCTCTTCATCTTTAACCATGGAGTGTTCTCAATCTTCAATGAGATTCAGTTTTGTGATTTGCCCTCATTATACCTTTTTTATTGGAAGTTATGGAAAGGAGCACAACTTTATCATAATATTAAAAAAACAAATATTTTTCAGTTAGAACTTGGTAAAAAAACCATTATTAGCAACTACAAGTCAAAACTTAACACAAAATGTTGGCCAAATATAAAGATTTCTTTGAAGTAGAAAGTAAATTTATTCTAGAATGGAGATGAATTCCCTAGATGTGCAGTACATACTATAGGCAAATCTTATTTTTTTCGGAAAATACAATTGGGAATTTCCCAGAGGTTTTAAATAATACAAGGAAAAGAAATCATATGTTTATATTCTCCCCCATTGATTTTCAGGAATGTAAAGACATCACAGGTTTCAGAAGAACAAGTTTTCTCTTGATGCCTTGGGCTGATCTCATGGAACAGAAAGCGCTCTGCTTCAGAGGGTACAGTCACTCAGTTTAGGCATTTCATTATAATGACCATCCATAGCAAGTAACTGAAAAGAGTTTAAGATTGATTTGTTTGTAATATATATTAAAAAATGTAAAATAATAGAAATTAAGTACAAAGATAATTGGTGCGTCTTGGCAGTAAAATAATGCTGTTAACAATTTGGATGGAGAAAATTATAGCTATTCTGTTATCTTGGAGGAAGCCAATTTAGAAAAATGTTATACTTTTAATTTTTAAGAATTTTGAACATTTAGCACAAGAAATGTTAGATTTATTTTAAACAAAAGGCAATTTGATGATTATATTCTTTTTTAGCTAAAATTCCTAAGTTAAAGCCTTATTCTTATGCTCTTAAATTGATGTAGTTAGACAGCATGAAAATAGCAAGATGGCAATTGATTTGAATTTTTCCATCTAATAATATTTATTCACTTATATAGCGCTATTGATTCCACAGTGCTTTACATACATCAGCAACACTGTCCCCATCAGGGCTTACAATCTAAGCTCCCTATCTGTATGTCTTTGGAGTGTTCAGGTGAGAGTTCAGGTGAGAGCACCGGAGATCACCCTGGCCTGTCTGCAGCTGACATGAACTGACCTGCAATCGCCAGGGAATCAATCACTCGGCGCTCGCGGTGCAGTCTAGGCTGCACTCAAGAGCTCAGGTGAGAGCTCCAGAGTGCAATTCAGGCACCTGAATCCAGGCCTGGCATTACTGGAGATTCCTCCGGTAGCCAGTCCGATGCTGCTGCTGTCCTTCTACTATTAGTAGAAAATGGAAGCAGCTCTCTAGTCTCTAATATCCAGTAAAATCATTTTTTTATTTGTCCATAACAGCAATGATTCGGTCCATGTGAGGACCTTTCTCAAGCATTCTAACATTGTAGCTGCAATTCTAGTGCAAACTTTTGTCTCACATTGTTTATAGCCCATTGGCAAGTGGACTGACCATCAAAGGGTGACTGATCACAGACAGTAGATTCAAGGCTGGTATCTATCAATTAATTTCTTAAATATTAGTCACCTATCTTCAGCCCATTACTTTTTAAGGAGCATTTCAGCCATGCTACTCACTTTTCCTATGAGTTCTTGAAGTAGTTGCTGCTATCATTCCTTCAAAATCATAAGCCGTTGACCCTACCAACTGGATGTTAATCACTGTTCAGTCATGTGAATGTTTAAAAGCACTGTTTTCTATATATGTTAATTTACAGATAACAGTGCGAACTTTAGTCAAGCACATTCTCAGTCATAGTGCTTCATTCAGTACAGCAGGAGGATGATGTTGCTGAACCAGTTCAATCATTTTTTCTACATTTTAAAATTTTTAAACTTTTCTTAATATAATTTTCTTATCTTGATTGCTCACAATGGAAATATGTATGAAATAATTTGGAAAATATGGTACTAGAAAGACAAAGAGTAATTCAGAGCACCTACAAGTCACTACTGACCTTTTCCTAGCTTTTGATTCTTCATAGAATGTTTTGGCCAAAGGGCCCTTACAGACTTTGATCTAATCCTGAGCATACAGTAACAATAGAATAAAATAACATTTTTAATCTTTAAAACCTAGTTAAACTTCAAGATTCAAAATAATCCTATATAACATAAGGAGAAGATATAGGTTAGCACTACAGTCTTGCAGCGCTGGGGTCCTGGGTTCAAATCCAACCAAGGACAGCATCTGCAAGGAGTTTATTTATTCTCTCTGTGTTTGCGTGGGTTTCCTCCAAGTACTCTGCTTTCCTTTCACACTCCAAATATTTACACAAAAGGAATTTAGATTGTGAGCCCCAATGGGTACAGTGTTGATGATATATGTAAAGTGCTGTGGAATATGGTGCTCTATAAAGATTATTATTATAAGTGTGAGTTCATCATTATTAATGGTCATGGTAATGACCAGGCTTAAGTTTTTCATATTGTTCATGACATCTGCAATAAAAAAAGGTGCAGAAGGAGAATGGAAAATCATATTGCAAAGTTATCATGGTTCAAATCACCACACTGTATTCCTGACAGTTGGATTAACAGTATTTTTACTTTTTGCTGTCATGAAATACCGAAAGAATGTCTTTAGAGAAAGATAGCTTTGTATCAACCTATAACAATCGATGAGGACAGCAATGGTACCGAGGTGAGTTCTAGCCCCCATAACTTCCTATTTTAATATCACAATATTTATTGCAAGACTTGTCTTTTGCTTTAAAATTCATTAATTTTTACATTATTAAAAATGTGATCTATTATCTACATTAATCACAATTACAGACAAACGAAAGATGCTAAGCATAAGCAAATAAATTCAAGACAAATCAAATTTTATGATTTGATCTGATTGCAAGAAGCAAAATGCTGGCCTGGTGGCAATCACTGAACCGTTCAAGTGTCCGGGCTCTGAAGCTCTGCGCTTGATCTTCTGTAGGCTTGTTTCTGTGTCTTTGGCTTCCATCTTCTTTTCTGTCCTCAATCTTCAGCACCTCTAGTTCTGATTAGGTTTCAAGTAACAGGGTGAACTACATCATGTTGTTATATCTGTCATTGGGTTGGAGGCACCGAAAAATGAAGAATACTAGAGCCAAGTTGAAGAATCAAGCCAGAGCAGAACCAGGCAGTGAGCTCTGGTACCTGGACATTTGAGACAAGGTGAGTGTAATATTTTGTAGCTGTGAAATCTATTATTCTCTGGGGTCTGGAGATACCTAAGATCATAATCAATGACTTTTAACAGGAATTCAATTTTCATAAAATGTATTTTCTTGGCGTAATTTCAGCAAATCTGGCCAGACTTTGTCAGATTTGGTCAGGATTAGAGTTGAGCGAGTATCGAAATATTTGTAATCGCTATGCTCTTAACGAATACTTTGTAATACTCACGTACTCGTCCCGAATAGCGAGTACAATACAAGTCATTGAGATATGCAAATAATTTTCTGTTAGAGTCCTGCAGAAAATTATTTGCATATCCCATTGACCTGCAGTGTACTCGCTATTCGGAATGAATATGTGAGTATTGCAAAGTGCTCTTTACAAGTATTGTGAATATAAATATTTCAATATTCGCTCAACTCTAGTCTGGACTAATTCATACTGAAAATTTTAAAATGTTAGGATAATTCCTTATAATGGACCAGGGACAAAATCTAAAATATTTCTAACTACTTTTCCTATTTATTATTCAATTTTATCATTATTTGGAATACGGTTTGACAAACCTGGAACGACATTTGAAACATTCACAAAATAAACGAAGGAGTTAATATCTACAAAATCTTTTACTTGGAAAATGAAAGACGTTGCTGTGGTTGAGTATTCCATATGTCATTTATTTTTTTCAATAACATCAGCTATAAAAATGATCTTGACATTGAAATCCTCTTATTGTCTTAGCAGAAGTATACAGTATAATATGGCTGGTGATGTACATAACCCATGAAGTTTGAGTCTCGAGTAAAATGCCCATTTGCTCTAAATGAATGCATAATACAACTGCACTATCTTAAATATATCCTTCCAGCACACGTTTTTCATCTGTTCTCCCTATTGCAGATACCACTGGGAACTGTAGGTATAACTCCACTTAATATATAAACATCCTCCATCTCCTTTCAGGACCATTAATTTGAATGAATAATAAGATGTCTTCCAGGCACTGTAAAGTTTATCATGTCTTCGCCCTAAATGCTGAATCATGGGACATCTTCATTTACTGCGGGTTATGCAAAACAATGTTTTGTTTATAGTCCCATCATCTAGTGAAAAAAAAATCTGGCTGTGTTTTATTTCTTGCCTTCCACATCCAAAAATTCAAAGAATGACTGGTTAAAATGCTCATATTTTAAAACACAGCACAGTCATATATTTCACAGTATTTTACAACAGTCTTAAATGGATATAAATATACTCCAAGGATACCGCATTATAGTCAAATGGAATTTTTAACCCAATGAATTCAGATCGTGAGACATAAAAGAAGTATAATTATCTTAGGGAGATTAATGTTTGTTATATGTTGTATAGCCGTCTATTGTAGCATGGAATGAGTTTCATAACAACAGTCGTTAATTTGTTTTATAATCCTACTGACATTTACACACACTTTTAAGTAGTGTAGGTTGCTATTTCATGCGGGTAACTGTTTGCATAAAACTCACATCTTTAACAGCTGTGTTAATTGCATATAATGCTTTCTTTCGGTTTTGTTACACCTTTTTTCCACTACAATAAACGTGTGGATCATCATAGCCTATTAAATATAAAGGTAATAAATGAACATATTACAACATGCAAATACAGCAGATGGAGTGGCTAATGACTTTTCCGAAAGTTTTTATCATTTTGCTACTTGTGTAGAGAGGAGATGCTAGACTTTAATTATGGACCTTTTATTCAAATGGATTTTTATTAAAAGATAAAACACAGAACAAGCGCAGAAACAGACAAGCTTGGTTATGTGATAATAAATGTTCATTACAAAAGTATAATGCAGAGAGCAACATAATAACTGACAACAAGCAAGGTTTCACGATAGACAAGTCATGTTTGACCAATACGTTTGGTTTGTCGGAGGAGATAAGTGCAAATCTGGATTTTAGTCATGCGGCTGATATGATATATCTGGACTTTGCAAACCAATTTGACACTGTTCTACACAACAGCCATGTAATTCAGCATCAGAATTGGAGACTAGAGGACACTTTAGTCACATTGGTAAAAACATGGTGAAAAGAAAAGAATCATAGAATTAGCATACATGGTACATGCTCTAAAGTGACTAATGTCAACAGTGGTAAAATCATGTGGGGAGGAAGCCGGGTGCATGCACATCAGGGAAGATGGCTGTTTTGGGCTGAATGCGCTTCTACGAGTTCAAGAACTCATAGAAGCGCATTCAGCACAAAACGATCATCGTCCCCTGGAGTGCCTGCACCCAGCCTTTTCCTCACATTATTTAGTACACCTTTTCTAATAAAGCAGAATTTTACCCTATGGCAATGGTAAGTGCTGCTTCCTTTTTCTACGCTTGGACAATTTATTGGATGTTTGCCTAACTACTAGTGTTCACCCCTTGCCAGCATTTCATGGAGCACCTGAGTGGACTACTTTTCCGATAGCACCTGACAAGGTAATATCTGGTGGTTCAGGATCATATTCTTTTGTTTCTTCAACAGTGGATTACCACAATGAACAGTGTTAAGCCCTTTTGTTTTAATCTCTTTATTAATTACCCTGTGGACGGTATTAAAATTGAAGTGTCAGTCTTTGCTGATGACACAAAACGTTGTCAAATATTGAAAACTGAGCTAGGTTGTCTAATATTATAGAACGACGTAGATAAGCTAGCTTCATTGGCAAAAACATGGCACAAGATGTTTATTGCTGATAAATTCAAACTAATGAACATAGACATAATATCTTTCCATTTAATGTGTATACAGCAATATTATTACTCTGGTTACATAGTTACATAGATTGAAAAAAAGTCCTAGGTCCATCTAGTTCAACCTTCCTCCACCAATTCTACATAAAAATATATATACTTGGGGGAGGAAGGTTGAACTAGATGGACCTATATCTTTTTTCAACCTATGTAACTATGTAACCAGAGTAACACTATTGCTGCAAATACATTAAATGGAAATATATTAAAAATTACAGAACAAAGAAGGACATGAGTATTATGGTAACAAGGAAATAAAGCAGCAGTACTCAAAATCAAGCAGCAGCTGCAAAAGAAAATACGATTTTTGGATTAGATGATCAAATCTATTGAAATGCAAATTCACCATGCTTGAGGAATTCTTAAAAGAAAATTAACCTACGTCCAATTACCCTACAAATATGTGTAAAACACTCTGAGGTCTTCTAGGACTGTTGCAACCCCTTCAACTCTCAGCAACCCCTTCACGACAGAAGACATACATGTATGTCATATGTTATTTCCCAGATGGCTAACATGGTGAGCCTGCATCTTTTCCTGCAGATAATGGCTAATTTATAAGCCATCATGTGCCATTGACAGCTTTGCATGCAGCGGAGCTCTACCTACAGCTGTTACCCTGTTAAATGCTGATGTCAGCCTCTGACTGGCTGGAAGGGTGCAAATAATAAGCCCTTATACAGCCCCCATATCCCCAAAAATAAAAAAAAGTTACCTTACGTCAAAAGCAAACATTTTTATTTTTTTTACAAATTTGGAATTTTTTTTAACAATACTTAGATAAAAAAATAAAGATGTTTGGTATCTGCGTACTTATACCGACCGGCAGAAAGATAATTTCAGGTCAGTTAACCATATAATGAACATGGTAAATAAAAAAAAACAATGGTGGGATTGCCCTTTTTTTCAATTTCAATGCACTTGAACTTTTTTTTACCATTTTTCAATAAAATATGTAGCAGAATGAATGGTGTCATTCAAAAATACAACTTGTCCCTCAAAAAACAAAAATAAAAAAGTCATGGGTCTTGAAAGAAGAGAAGGAAAATCAAAAACAAAAAAAAAATGAAAATCATACAGGAGTTAATGAAAACACAGACTAAATAATGTTAAAGTGACTTCACGATAAAATGGATTGTAACTTTCTGGTAACCAATAGACCATGTAATAACAGAATGCCCTGACAGACTATATATTTTTTAAATTAAAAAAAATGGTCCACAAACTTTCTATTTAAGTCATTCTATTCAGAACACTGGTTCAGACTTATGGTATCGCTGTTGGAGGTAATATTAGCCTGTTGTGACTGAGACAAGTGACATTTCAAATATTCCATGGAGCCCTCTGTTTCTTCTCTACCAGCATGCTTACCAGAGACAAGGAGGGCTTTCGTTACAAGTGGAATATAAACTACGACACAACACTTGACATATGTGTACGGAGTCTTACACATCTTTTAGCTCCTGTTATCTCTTTGTATTTTCAACCTAGTACCCATCATGATTTCATATGTGTATTGACAAGTTAGTGTTGTGTACATCTTCCAACTAGAATTTGCAAGTTGTGAAAAACTTGATGAATCCAATCCCTTAGACAACTATAATGTCTGTCTTGTTCTACTTTGACTAGTTGATCTTTTAATAGAAAACTGATATAAAATAAAATTTTAAAATACAATGTAAAATGCAATAAAATGTACAAAAAAATACAGTTAAAACCATAACATACTTTTTTTTGTTTAATCTGCAGCCCAAAGTTGTAAGAAACTTAATTAGTACCTAATAAATATGTACGGTTTAGTAGTCAAAACTACTAATACCAGTTACTCTGCGTACTAGACTGCTGAAGTCATACTGATGGGGTAAGGAATAGAGCCGGCTTTAATTGTTCACACCCTTAGGTGATACATTAATTATAACTATAGAATTTAAAGGGGGAGATTTTCCTTTCTTTACCATTACCAAAGAATGTTATTGTCAGAGAGTCACAAGAGAAGACATATTCAGTAAATTGCTTGAATGGGTTATCAACAGTGATGAGGGAGAACTACCATGCTTGGGTGCTCGGTACTCGAAAAGAGTAGTGATTAGTGAGCACTACCATGCTTGGGTACCCAGTACTCAAAATGAGTAGTGATAAGTGAACACTACCATGCTTGGGTGCTCGGTACTCGAAAAGAGTAGTGATTAGTGAGCACTACCATGCTTGGGTACCCAGTACTCAAAATGAGTAGTGATAAGTGAACACTACCATGCTTGGGTGCTCGGTACTGTAAATGAGTAGTGATGAAAGAGCACTACCATGCTCGGGTGCTCGGTAATCTAATGAGTAGTGATGAGTGAGCACAACCATGCTTAGTACTCAAAACTATTGAAAAAATGAGACAAAAGTCCAGATAAGACTCACAGCAAATGGAAATCAGGTCCTTCTCCGCATATAAAGTGTAGTCCTCATATACACTGCAGCCCCATTCAGTAAAATGCAGAAAAAGGTGTTCCCAAAGGAAAAAAAAGTGAGGATACTACCAAATAAAATATTAATTTCTATTCAGACATGATTAAAAACAACAATCTTGGCTTGTGAAAGCCGTTCCACTGACGTGTATACGGCACCTAATGCGCCCTTAATTATAGATACTAGATTACAGCTGTAATTTCACATGTGTCTGTACAGCTGTAATCTAGTAAGTATGATTAAGGGCACAAGAGGCTCTGGAAACGCGTTAGAGGAACGGCTTGCACAAGCCGAGATGGCTGTTTTTAACCATGTCTGAATAAAAAGGAATATTTTATTTGGTCGAGTCCACATATTTTTTTCCTTTGGGAACACCTTTTTCTACTCAAAACAATCAGTTGAATGCTTGGATTGGCACAACAGAAATACCTGAGTATAATGAATGTCAATGGGGCTCTCGAGCATTTTTCCAGGAGATCTTTTGAGTGCTAAACACCCTAGCATGGTAGTGCTCACTCATCACTACTTATCAATAGTGACCACACACTACAGTGAATTGAGGAAATATTTCCAGACTTCTACGAAGTGCTGTTTTCCTGTGCCCTCAGACTAGGAATAGACCATTTACTGCCTCACATATAGAACAGTTCCAGTGTTGTATCTCATCAATGATTCCAGCTATGGTTTTGAAGATTTTTATGTATCAGTCAGAATTCAAAGTTGATCTGCACTAAGAACTGTTGTGACCTCTCTATTTTAGAAATTAGTGTGGGACAAAGGACCCCAATTACATCTTTTGCTATGTCTTATTGACATGGTGGAAAATGTTCAAAGGTAAATTATCCCTTTAAGCACTGAATAGGCCCAATATGCCTGATCCAAATTCTGCAAACAGACATGAAAGAAAAATCATATGCATGGAATATCTTCAAATAATGTTCTAATTTTGTAACATACAGTAATTGTCTTTGTTCTATATTTGTGTCATAGTTTGAATTTAAATGTATATTACAATTCAATTGCCTGGAGTGCCTATTTCATGTTTTGTTAGCTACCAAACTTGTTCATTTTTCCATTTTATATAATTACATGGGAAATTATATTGAAATAAATTTGGGGCATTTTAGTAGCATCACAGAGAATGGTGTAGAGATTAAAGATAATAAACGTAACATACTAAAACGGCAACCATGTTTGATCTTTTTAGTATGTAAAAATGCCAAAATGATCTGATCAAAAATAAAAGCAAACATACTACACTAATCACATAAAACACATTAAAACAAGCATAACTATTCAAAACTGCACAAGGCGACTTTGTATCACTGCTCGCATGCATAAAAGTCATCAGAAACAGGGAAGACATAAGATAATGTAATGGAAAAAATTTTATGTATGCCATTTGTGATGTATTAATAGAATGGTTCTTAGCAATGCTATAAAGCTAATTTGGTTTTTAAATTAAGATTTCATAAAATATATGAAACCTTTTAAAAGAAATAGAATATCATATGAATAAGATTCCAGCAAATATAGAAAATCAATCAGCCACATTACCAAGAACAGAATATCCATAAATGATGAGATTGAAAAAGTGTACAAAACAGTTTGCATAACAATTATTATAGTTATAGTAAAACATACAGAAAAATGAACCCTTTAACACTTCCTTGACAAACTGTAACCTTATATCATGAGATGCATTGGCTAATTGCTACAAAGTAAACATGGAGTTCTGAATACCGAAATAAAACAAAACAATGTACTCTATGATTTGATGTCTTATTTAAAATGTCTATATTTTCAAATCTTAATTTAGAAGACATCATTTAAGTTAAAATAGGTAAAATGTTGCTCTTGTCTGTGGGCTGTATCTGATATTGTAGCTTCAAGCTATTTTGTCTTAGCTAGAGATTAGTAAACCTGAGGTTCAGTTTTCAAATCAAACATCAACATAAAAAAACAAGGTTCGGGTTCGGGGTTCAGATGCCTTATGTGCAAACTTAACTTGTGCAAGCAAAGCTATGCTCAGGTTGGCTTGGTGCTTAGCCCTGTGCAAGTCGCTTGCAGTGTTTGAACGGTGCACTTTGGGGGTCACCAAAGCGTGCTTGGATGTAGTGTGCAAAAAAAGTTTGAAAAAAACACCCACCCTCCTCCTAAAGTGTTCTGCTTATGGCTGGCTGTATGTGGGCGGAGACTCAAACTGCCAATCACTGATTCTGAACCTCCTTGGGCAAGGTTCGGGCAATTGAACATTTGCTGCCAGCGAACCGAACCTCCAAAGGTTTGCTCATCTCTAGCCTTAGCAACCATAAAAGAAAAAAACATGGACAAGAGTTGTGCCTTTTGTGGAGAAATAAAGAAAACTCCATTGTTCCTTGTATTTATTCCAAGGTTAATCTACTTTTCAGTGATCAGTATAAATCTCTTCTGATGGATTTTTTGTAAAGTTGAGGGATTTTGTAACAATTTCTATATGTAGTGAAAATGATGCCTATGGTGGTTGTCATTAGTGATAAGCGACTTGTGCTTGGATGCTCGTAAGAAGCCTTTAGATGCTCAGGTGTTTGGTACTTGTTTACTGAGCATAATGGAACCCAATGGGGATAGCAAGAATTTTTCAGGAAAATCTTTGGGGAAAATGCTTGAGTTCCCCATTATATTTGGTAAATGAGTACTGAGAACCTGAGCATCAAAATGATCATTATGAGCATCTGAGCACCAAACAGTTCATCACTTGTTGTCTCTCCTCAATCCAAAAACAACCCTTTTGCTAAAATAACAATAAATAAAATTTGTGATCATGCTTTTTTTCCCACACAAAACAATGGGTTTATGCAAAAGATAGTAAAAAAAGAAACCTTTCATTACTTTTTCTTCCTTTTTTACCTACTACTCACATTGGTTTAAAATTAATAATAATCCTTTTGCATAAATCCAAACTAAGATTTTTTTATAATTTATACTTGCGCCTTATGCCCATATATCCAAGATCATTTATGAGCAGAAGTAAGCAGATCTTTCGAAATTCAAATTTGCAGACTTTAACAAATTAACGCTTTAAGGCTATGTGCGCACTTACCGGATTTTGCCGCGGATTTTCCGCGGATTTGCTGCATGTTTCGCTGCAGAAAATGTTCATAACATCTCTGCAGTGAATCACCAGCAAATCCTATGGAGAAAAAAAATCCTGTGCGCACTGGGCGGAATTTGACAGCTGCATGTTTTGCTGCGGGAATCCCGCAGCAAAAACAAGTGCATGTCACTTCTTTTCCGCACATCGCTGCGGGATTTCACTCCATTGACTCAATGTTAATCATGAAATCCTGCAGGGAATAACGCAGGCAGCAAATTCTGTGCGGTTCACTGCGTTTTCCTGCGTTATTCCCTGCGGTATTTTGCGGTTTACCTCCGGTAATGTACATCACTTGCTTGCGGTTTTGCAGGGAAGTGATGTCATTACAGGAAGAGGAAGCCGTGCAGAGAGTAAACACACACAGATCACACACACACAGACATCACAGACACAGAACACATAGTCACAGACACATAGAACACACATAGAAAGAAAACGGAAATATAGAAAAAAAAGAACGTGGGCTCCACTGCATATTTACCGTCCAGCCGAGGTAAGCACACAGCGGCGGCCCGGTATTCTCAGGCTGGGGAGGGAGAGGGGCAGGGATAATGTCCCCTGCCTCACTCCCCCTCCGGCAGCCGAGAATATCAGCCGCAGCTGCCCCGGCACTGTCGCATGCATTATGCGGCAATGCCGGTGTGTCCTCGGCTCTTTTTGCCACCGTGTAGCAGTGGTGGCAAGGTAATACAAGGGGTTAATGGTGATGGGGACCACCGCCATTAACCCCAGGCTTGATCATGGCAGCGTCTATGAGACAGCTGACATGATCAACTCGTAAGTAAAGTGAAAAAAACACAGACACTGAAAAATCCTTTATTTAAATAAAACAAACAAGCCTCATTCACCATTTTATTAACCCCCCCAAACAAAGCTCCGGCGTAATCCAGGTCCGACGTCCTGCGCTGCTTCCATCCAGCCGCGACTAACACACAGCGCTGAATGAAAGCAGCAGACAGCAGAGGTAATTACCGGTCATTTCCAACGGCCGGTAATGTGAACTCACTGCCGACCGTGGGAAATGCAGCGATCTGTCCTCTATCCATCTATCTATCCCTCTATCTATCTGTCTATCTATCTATCCCTCTATCTATTCTTCTATCTACTATCTCAGAATTAAATGACTTTTTTTTTTTTTTTTTTTCAATGTGCTTTATTGCATTGAATGCAATAAAGCACATCCCAACCCGCACGCGGCAAAACCGCGGCAATACCGCGAATAATACCACGGTAAAACCGCAGCAAACCGCGGCAAACCGCATGCGGTTTTCGGGTGCGGTTTCCCGCGGTTTTTTACCGCGGGTGCGGTAATCTTTGAGGGCATGCGGAATTTTCTCAAGAAAATTCCACTTCCCAGTGCGCACAGGGCCTAAACCCCAGTCGATTTTCCATTTTGTTTTTACATTTCCCCCCCCCCTTTCTTCCAAGACCCATGCTGTTTTAATTTTTCCAGCCATATGGCCATATGGGGTTTGTTTTTTGCAGGATGAGATGTAATTTTGAATTACACTATTTATTCTTCCGTATACTCTACTGGAAAACGGGAAAAATATTCCAAGTGCAGGGAAATTGCAAAAAAATGGAATTCCATAATGTTTTTTATTCCTATGTTCACTATATAATAAAACTCACCTGAAAATATGATTCCCCAGAACAGTATGAGTACATAGTAACCAATGTTTATATATATTTTTTATTTAGGAGGTGAAAAAAAATAGTCGCCATTTTGCAAGACCCACAATGTTCTCATTTTTTGACATCTGGTGCTGTGTAATTGTGTAATGGCTTATTTTTGTACCTTGAGTTGACAGTTGGGGTAGCTACAATGTTTTAATTGTCTTTTATTGCATTTTATTGAAATGTTACTGTGACCAAAAAAAATATAATTCTGATGTTCTGTTTTTTTTCTCTGGTTATAAAACTTTATGATGAGATTTGTTTATTTTTTGGTAAATCAGACATTTCTGATACCAAATATGTGTATAATAATTTTTTTAATCATTTTATTTTTATTGGGGCAAAAGGAGGGTGATTTGAACATTTGTACTTTTTTATTTTTTATTTTACTGTATTTACTGGGCCCATTAGGGGACTTGAAACTACAATTGTCCAATCGCCTTTGCTATACAGAGCAGTGTATCAGCACTGCTATAAATAGTAGAAATTACAATATACCATGAATGGCGGCTCAAAGCCAGTGTTAATAGAAGGATCATGATTAAGGATGATCGAATACCTCAAATATTTGGCTTTGCGAATATTTTCCGAATAGGTCGCCGCTATTCGACTATTCGCGAATATTCGATGCACAATGTAAGTCTATAGGAAACCCGAATAACAACTATTTGGAACTATTCGGGCTTTCCATAGACTTACATTGCGCATTGAATATTCACATAGCGGCGAGTTATTCGTCGAATATTCTTGAAGCCGAATATTTGAGGTATTCGATTATCCCTAATTGTGATAACAGGCATGGGGGTCATTAGCTGACCCCCCAGCTCTCATGATAACCCATCTGCACTCATCAGTCACGTGATAGGTGTGCCACTGAGCGGGATCAGTGATGTGCTTCCTGTCAGTGCTTGTTAAATGCCAGTGTCAGTAAATATATGTTATAGGTTATGATGGGGTTAAATAAAAGGGATATGGAGCAAATAACATTTTCATGAATCGAATGCTATATAATGGTTAGAGAGTAGATTTATTGGATAGTGTTCTTCCCATGAAGAATTTTGTATATACTGTATAAGTTTACTTCCCAACATTTTTTATTCAATACAACCATCTCACTTGTATTTTAAAATTTCAGTGTAGAAATGCCTTCCATTACACCGGTTGATGAAGTACATGGTATGAGCATGATGTATTTTTTGGAAATACATTTTCACACTGGGATTATGGTAGATGGTGTCTGATAGATCATCTATGTTTCTGATGAATTAGCAAGCATATTCTTCCTGCACAACTGACAGGAATGAGAGCTTGATTGAAGAGGACAAACTGTTGTATACATTTGGACAGGAAATTAAATTTAATCAAGAATTGAGTTTGAGAAATCTAGTCAAGGTTTTATTGAGGAATATGTTTTACAGTGATGAATGAAGTCACAGATTTCAGTGCAGATAAAACACAGCAAGACTGAGGGCTATTTAAAAGATCGATACAGCCTTTACCTACGCCTACAGTCAGATCAAATTTTCAGTTCATGGTCCCAGTGAATCAAAGTGAGCAGCAGCACAGGAATTTTTACTATCTTAAGATACATTTGGCAGGGTCTGAAGAAAGTCACATAAAAATACACAGCATCATTCCTTATTAAAGAGTCAGAGAACAAATGACGGGTAAATACAATCCAGTTACTTGGTTAAATATTAATTACGATAAAATCCCCATTATTTCTTTTTTTTAGAATTATGACTATTGCTATACAAATATCATCACATTTTTATAAGGTGTATTTAAAGATAAGCCCCCTATAAGTGTTTTAAAGGTTCCAATAGGTTGCCATGGCAACCCGGTACTTAAAGGGAATCTGTCACCAGGTTTTTGCTACTTCATCTGAGAGCAGCATAATGTAGAGACAGAGACTCTGATACCAGTGATGTGTCACTTACTAAGCTGTTTGCTGTCATTTTGAAAAAAACCCCAATGTTTTCTCTGCTGCAGATCTAGCAGTTATACAGAGCTTGTGAATGTGCTGTACTACCTGGCAGCATGCCAAGTAGTCCACTAATAATTTTCAGGGACGAGCTGGAATTGTCGTGGGACCACATGTGGATTACGTCTAACCTGGTTGTTTGTAGATTAATAAAGGTGTTAAAGAGGGTAGTATTTTTTGTATTTTATTTGATATAAAGGATTTTTTTGTTGTTTGTGTTTATTTCTTTTTACTTACAGATTAGTAATGGGGGTCTCTTAGATAACTTCTATTACTAATCTATCTGTCTGAGGACTTGAAAACAAAAATAGTTTAAAAATTTGACAACCTCAAGGTTACAAGTCTATCTCCAGAGATCTTGATATTCCTTAGTCCAAGGTGCACAAGATAATGAAGAAGTTTACAATCCATGGCACTGTAGCTGATCTCCCTGGAAATGGGCAGCAGAGAAAATTTGATAAAAGGTTCCAATGCAAGTCAGTAAAGATAGTACAGATGGTGGAAAAGTAGCCCAAATTAAATTCCAAAAAAATTCAACCTGCCCTGCAGGCTCAGGGATGCATCAGTGTCAGTGCAAACTATTTGTCAACATTTAAATTAAAAGAAATGTTAAGGCAGAATACCCAGGAGGACCCCACTGCTTACACACAGACATAAAAAACTAAACTGCAGTTTGCCATAATGGACATGAGTAAGCACAAATCCTTATGGGAAAATGTGTTGTTGATAGATGAGACTAAGATAGAGCTTATGGGCAAAGCACATCATTCTACTGTTTACTGAAAACAGAATGAGGCCTACACGCAAAGGAAATATTTGTGTATACCAAAACATAATTGCAATAATTTTCTGTAAGAAATATTACATTTTCTGGATCAATTTCAAGGATGCCAACACTTTTAACCACTTTTCCCACTTTGTCTCCATTTGAGTAACGTGATTGCTATTCTCATTTGTCACATTACACTTTGTTTTATATGTAGAACGAAGTTGTTTATACAATGTAAGCCTATGGAGACTTGTTCTGATGCTCCATAGACATTTAATGTAACAGTGATGTCCAGCTCACACATAGATATTGGTGTGATTTGGCAAGTCGGTGTAGCTGTCATGGGAATCAGAAGGGGGCTAGAGTGAATCTGGAAAATTGGGGAAATGGCAATTGGTGAGTGTACTGAAATCTTTGCATGACACTACAAACACATTTACACAGGTATAGCCAATACCAATTTTACTAAGAGAGCTTATTTATTATTACTGTGCATCTTATTGATTTATTATAAAATATGTTCCATTAATGTTTTTTTGCTTTGCATCTCCTTACTCATTTTGTAAATTATTTACTATGTTTTTTCATCTTTAGATAAGTTCCCATATCAATTATAGGTTCCATCCCTCCATCTTCATTTCATACTTGAGATGCCAGTACAATTTACATTTGCCACTAGTGCAGAATGCTTACCCCTGCCACAACACATACAATGCTTTTACATGCATGGTTATTTCACATGATTGAACCGCAATGCCCTAGCATGGGTTCAGTTACAATACATTACGAATGCACCCTACTTTTTGTTTGTATATCAGCCAGTACCAGATGCCTATTGTAATACTTTAAGCGATCTACTTTCCCTTAGTTTCACCCACAGTGTACATTATGTGCTAATGATTTTATTACACCCCCCTTTTCCATTTACTACTTCAGATTATGAGGTAGTAGCATGCGTTTTGATATCTTGTTGTATTTTTACATACACCATACACCATGTGATCTTTTATTTCCATCTTTGATATGATTTTTCTTTTTCTGATGTATATGATTACATCTTCAATTTTTTTATTACTATACCCAATATTTGTATTATTTGGTTTCAACACCTATACTGATTCTTTATTTGTTGATAAAATATATTTTTGTGAAAAGCAATGTAGCAGTCATTTCTAAGTGACTTTGGAGCCACGTAAGGTTCTGCACTTTGTTTTGCATCACTTAATTTCTGTGCTGTCCAACTAATCTGTAAGTTTTATGGTATTATTTACTCAACTACAACGGTTCTGCCATGTGGTCTATTTAATTTATGGGTAAGCTTTTACTGACAAAGCATCGGTTCCAACATCTGCTATATCACCCTGAAAGAATGAGTAAATGTCAGCAATTGAATTAAAAATGTACAGATATTGCAAATTGTTGTCTTTGATATCCAATAGAAAAACACTAAAATAAATAAAATATCAGAGTTTGGAACTCTTAGAACTTTCCGGAGCTAAGAGCCATATTAATTATGAATATGTTGGTGGACTTTTATTAATTTAAGGCCTCCTTCAGATGTCAGTGATTTTTCATGTCCGTACAAACACAGACCACTTTTCATCAGTGTTTTGGATTAAGGCTATGTGCGCAATTTGCGTCGAGGTAGTTGCAGTTCTAAATGCATCCTCTATCAGAAATAGTATTTGGCAAAGTTGCTTTTGAGCACAAAAACACTATAAATATGCTTGTGTTTTTACCGCGTTTTGGATGCATTTTTACCGTGATTTACATGTTTTTTCATTGCTTAAAGTCAGATGCGTTTTGATGACAAATACACTGCTAAATAAAGTTTTAACATTCAAACACTATGAAAAAATGAGAAAAAAATGATAACAAATAATCATGATTAAAATCATAAACAAAATAGCTGATTTTATTAAAATGATCAATATTTGTTAATATTTATGTCAAAAATAACGTTAAATTAATGCTTTTCTTAATTTTAATTGTCAGACTATGTGTGTGTGTAAAGGGACATATCATCCCCGTAATAAAATGTCAAAAACGGATGCAATTAAATTTAGAAAAACGCATGTTTTCTGCATCCAATGAGCATATAAAATGCTAGAATTTTGATGTTTAATGCGTTTTGCAACTTCTCATTGACTCTAATGTTATCAGAACACTGCCCAAATGGCAAAAACAATTGACATGTTGCTTCTTTAAACGCTGAATTTTGCCCAGAAATATGCAAATTAAAAGCAGCGTTTTGAACTGCATCATACGCACAAGAAATCCCTATTTCCCATAGACTTTGCTTGAAAATCAAAACGCATGCATTTTGGCATTAAAACGCTGCAGTTCAAAACGCTGCGGAAACACAGGTAAAAACGCAAAGTGCGCACATAGCCTTAATTTTACAAATGGTTGGTCAGTTTTTACCCTCATAAATCCACCAGTGATATTATTGAATACAAAAAAGAAAAAAAAATGTAAAACTTATCTTATCTATTGCAATGTTAACCAAGCACAGCACACAGATTGCACAAAAATAGCAATGTGTATTGTCTGCAAATCATTGACTTGTAGGGCTAGTTTTAATCTAAGGGGCACTTTGCACACTACGAGATCGCAAGCCGATGCTTGCGATGCCGAGCGCGATAGTCCCCGCCCCTGTCGCAGCTGCGATATCATGGTGATAGCTGGCGTAGCGAACATTATCACTACGGCAGCTTCACATCCACTCATCTGGCCGGCGACCCGCTTCCTTATTAAGGGGGCGGGTCGTGCGGCGTCATAGCGACCTCACACGGCAAGCGGCCAATAGAAGTGGAGGGGCGAAGATGAGCGGGACGTAAACATCCCGCCCACATCCTTCCTTCTGCATAGCTGGCGTGAGCCACAGGACACAGGTAGGAGATGTTCCTTGCTCCTGCGGCTTCACACACAGCGATGTGTGATGACATCGGTCATTTCCAAATTATGGAAATGACCGATGCTACACCGATGATACAATTACGATGATTTTGCGCTCATTAATAGCATCAAAAAGGCTTTACACACTACGATATCGCCTGCGACGCCGGATGTGCGTCACTTTCAATTTGACCCCACCGACATTGCACCTGCGATGTCATAGTGTGCAAAGTGCCCCTAAGACTTGGATCATAATGTAGATCTCTCTGATTTTCTTGCAGACACATGTTCCACAAAAAACGTGGATGTGAACAGCCTCATAGACTATAATGGTATCTGTTCTATCTGAAATGCAGGGATAGAACATATATATGATTCACTGACATCTGAATAAGGTCTAAATAAGCATTGTGTCACTTCTATTTTCTAGAGATAAGTGGATCGATTAAGGGAGTATCGAATTTGAACAACCTAAAATTCCCAATTTCATGGAAATTCAAACATTTCAAAAATTGATTCACATTTAGCAAAAACATAACATTTCTCAAGCTGCTGTAACATCAGCAAGCAGGCAAGCATCAATTTGCTTTGTGACATGTGCTTCTCCATAATGCTCTGCAGCTGACATCTTAGGGATTATTATACCATGCAAAGTGGTGGTCAGTACCTTGGCAATCTGGGATCTGCAGTTTCTAGTGGAGCACAGTTATTGTTTTACAGTTATTTCCACTGCCAGAGTCAGTGGATAAGTCTTCTCTAGAGATGAATCTCCTATTATCAGTGGGGTCCACTCTTTCCTGTAGAGTGTAAGCTTATATAATCAGCAGAGTTCTGTCTGTCCTGTGGAGTATAATCTCTTACCATCACTGCGTCCTATCTTTCTGGCATGTAGAGTGTAACGTTTTCTCATCAATGGGTCCTTTATCTCTTTTTTCCCCCATGTGTATTTTATGAGCAACTGCAAAGATTTCCAGTATTGAATTTTTGCACAAATTTATGATCTGCAAATCAAGTCTTTCGGGAATATTTGACAAAGTCAACTATTCTACGGATATGTGACCCTTGTTGACAACTGTAATATTATCCTAGTGCACTTGTATTTTTTTGACTCATATATGATTTTTCCAACTGGTACACCATCCACTTCTTCATTGGCAGTGAAGACAGAGTCTCTGTTGAAGTATATCACCTTTACTTTCTACTGTGAATTAACAAGTGATGGATATTGCCAGCAGGAAGAAGCAAAAAGGAGTTAAGGACTGCAAGTGTACTGATATATCGATCATGCACATGAGAATCTAATTTTCATATGAATTAAAGACAAATTGTGGTGTAATGGAGCAGTGGATGATGATAAAGTAAATATTCTTGGTAATGCGTTACACTATCCGATCGTGCAATATCTCAAATTTCTTACAGACATTCTTACTGAAATCATTACCTTTATTTGGTTAGGGGAAATTTTAAGGGAACCTTTTAGCTTACTCATGCTACCCAATCCACAGCTTGACTACAAGGTCACGCTAGTAATTTAGAGAAAATATAATTAGAAGATCCTGCCAGGAACTGCAGCCAAAAGGGGCACTTGTTCGGTACTGCTCAATTATGGATTTTTGATTGGCAGGTCCCTCACTATGAGACAAACTTTTCAATCACCTGCAGTGAAGCTGAGAGCTGATCGACCAGAGTCAATGGCAGAAAAGTCTCCTTTCTGGTTATGGTCACCGGCTGGACCCTCCTACTATATTTTCTCTGAAATACTGGAACCATGGGGTCAAGACTCAGATTCATACTGCCCATTGTGTGAGCATCATGAATCAGATGATAAGTTTCTTTTACGTTCATCTTGGAATGATTCAGCTTTATTATCTGTATGTGTTCCTTTCATCTTATTAACAATTACTAAGGAGTCATTTTTACTTTTACTTAGCTGCATACTTACAATTTTTACTTTGCAAAAATACTTCTTTATTGGTTAAAGTTAGAAGTCCCTGGCTCATAATGCCATCACAATGAAGCACATTACTAGAATGTGCTGATTGATTGTTGCAAAGCACAATTAACACTTTTTTTGTGGCTGTGAATTTAAGTAACTGACATTTGGAAAATGGAAATCCATGAATATAATGATCTTAAGTGATTTCTCATTTTTACTAGCCTGAAGATAAGCTTTGTATAATGATTGCACATATATTACTTAACTGTCCTAAGCGTGCATATGCTAAAATTCTTTACATTTCTACATGCATGGTGTACTTACAAATTTTAATTTACTGGAAATTGTAATTCCTAATGGCTTAAAAAAGAACAGCATTCATGAATGAATAAAAATCCAGTAGTACGTTCAAGAAAAAGGTAATTCAAGCTGAACTTACCAGATGCCAGTTTCATTTACCTTACAATAACAAATTAAAACTTACATTTCTTGTTAGCTTTCTTTTGATATCATATATAAGAAATTAAATTCTAAATATGATTTTAGTAAAAATCTGGTCCCATATATATATATTTAAAGGGATTATTCCACAATTTTTTTAAATTGTGCTATTAGTACTGCACTGTAATGTCCACTAAAGTTTTTTTTTATTATTCCCTTGTTATTAGTCCCTCATGTTGTCATGCATTTTTCTTTACATGCAGACCACAATTTAATTAGCCCTCGCTCTGCTCTTGCTGAGTCAAATGAGTCAAATCCCTCCAGTAGTCCAACCATCTTTCTACTTTCATTGACTGTGTCACAATCTCTCCAGCAGTAACAGCCTCATCTCTATCTGTGTCGCATCTACCAGCAGTCTCAACTATCTGTTCACATTCACTGTCTCTTTTAAAATCTTTCCAGCAGTAACAACCTCATCTCCATCTGCATCATATCTCTCTAGTAGTCCCAACCACCTTTCTACGTTCACTTTTTGTTTCACAATCTCTCCAGCAGTAATAGCCTGATCTCTATCTGTGTCACATCTCTCCAGCGGCCCCAAACTTCTCTCTTCTTTCACTGTCTGTTTCACAATCTCTCCAGCAGTAACAGCAATCTTTCATCGTCATCTGTTACACCTCTCCAGCAGTCCCAACCATCTCTCTACTTTCACTGTCTGTTTCACAATCTCTCTAGGAGTAATAGCCCCATCTCCATCTGTGTCACATCTCTCCAGCGGTCCCAACCATCTTTCTACTTACTGTCTGCAACACCATCTCTCCTGCAATAACAGATATCCTTCATCTTCATCTGTGTCACACCTCTCCAGCAGTCCCAACCTTCTCTCTATTTTCCCTGTCTGTTTCACAATCCCTCTGGCAGTAACAGCCTCCTCTCCATCTGTGTCATATCACTCCAGAGATCCCAACCATCTCTCTACTTTCACTTTCCGTTTCACACTATCTCTGGCAGTAACAGCCTCATCTCCATCTGTGTCACATCTCTCCAGCAGTCCCAACCTTCTCTTTACTTTAACTGCCAGTTTCAAAATTTGTCCTGCAGTTACAGCGATGTTTCATCTTCATCTGTCACATGTCTCCAGCAGTCCAAACCTTCTCTCTATTTTCACTGTCTGTTTCACAATCTCTCTGGCAGTAACAGCCTCATCTCCATCTGTGTCACGTCTCTCCAGCAGTCCCAACCTTCTCTTTACTTTCACTGCCAGTTTCAAAATCTGTCCTGCAGCCACAGCTATCCTTCATCTTCATCTGTGTCACACCTCTCCAGCAGTCTCAACCTTCTCTCTACTTTCACTGTCTGTTTCACAATCTCTCCAGCAGTAACAGCAGTAACCGCCCCATCTCCATCTGTGTCACACCTCTCCAGCAGTCCTTACCACCTCTCTACTTTCACTGTCTGCATCACAATCTCTCCAGCAGTAAATGGCATCCCTGATCTTCATCTCTGTCACATCTCCCCAGCAGTCCCAGTCATATCTTTGCTCTATGTCATGATCTTTACAGCAATCCTAAACATTTTTCTGCTCTGTGACAATCTCCCCAGCAGTATTTGCCATCATTTCTCTACACTGTCTGTGTAATAAACTCTGCAGCAGTCCCAGACATTTTTCTGTTTTGACTGTCATGATCCCCCCTGCAGTCCAAGCCAACTCTCTGTTCTATTTGTCTCTGTCATGATCCCGCAGGAGTCAAAGCAACCTCTCTGCTCTCTCTGTCACTCTGTGTCCAAACTGTAGCCCATCCTCCACTAGGTCAAAGAAGCTGATATTAGTAATGATGTTCTGTTTGATACTGCACTATATTCTGTGAATTTAAAATGAAACATCATCAGAAGTAGAAAGCAGAGCCAGAAACCCAAAGTAGAGTTAACTGGTCAATGATAGGATTTTTTCTTAAACCAACAATAACTTAGAAACAGCAGTTTTAGAATTGAGGATTAGAATTGGGAAAATAGGGATTTGGGATAGGGGTATAAGATTACCCATAAAATCAGGGTCCTTATTCTAGGAAGGTATTGTAACATATCTCATTAAACAGGGTACTAGAAGTGTAACAGATATTAACATACTTTTTTTTTTTTACCTGTAACCCTCTATTCACACTGTGAGGCAGTGACAGGGGTAATATTTGAAGACCGCTATGTGTCCCCCAGAATGTGTCTGGAAACCCTCTGAGTTTGCTATAGCTATTACTGGGAGTATAGCACAAAGGGTAACAGGGAGACAGATCCCTCCTCCCAGTCCAGGTTTTGTAGCAATCCTCATGTCCGGCATTTTCGTTTAAATCATGCAGAGCACAGCAGGGTGTGTCTCAGTTGAGAGCCAGGCTTGGTGAAGCTAACACATGCTGTGTGAGCTGGGCTGGCTCTGTGTGGAGTGAACACAGGCCAAGAGTGTGAGCCTAGGAGAACCTTACACAGATCCCTGCGGTTAACGGGGTCCTAAGGTAACAAGACTTTTTGATGCAAAGAATTTGTCTATATGCACCGGCTGTGATCCGGAAGAGACTTTGACAGTGGGAAATTGGATCTATTTATGCTGCAACAATAAATAGACTGTTGGTGTGAACACGCTGCTGCATCACTGCCTCACGTTTTTGCCCAAACAACGCTGCTACCTCACATTATGGTGGAGAATGCGGGCATGGCAGCCTGGTTGCTAAGGGCAATGGCCTAAGAGGTACTTACCCCTAAAAAAAAAATATTTTTTTTTTACTGACTGTTTGCGGTGGATCGGCGGGTCCACGAAGCTTACAGGTGTTGCAGCCTGGTTGCTAGGGGCAACAACCCAGTTTTCACATGTTTATGATCAAGCCTGCAAAGTTACAGTTTACCTCAGCAGCCACTATGGAGGATCTTGTAAAGCAGCTGGCCCAGTCTACTGCTCAACTACAGCAGGTTTTTGCACAAACCAGTGCACAACAGCAACAGGCTAATGCTCAGCACCAGCGGGCGTTAGTTCAGCAACAGGAGACAAACAGCTTGTTGATTAAGCAGCTTTCTGCTCTGCAAGAAGCGCTCCCAGCGGTAACTCCAGGTCATCCAGTCCTTCCTGCGGCCTAGGACAGAGTAAGGGCGGCACTTATGAAGATGAGTGCAGAGGATGACCCAGAAGCCTTTCTCTCCGTGTTTGAGAGGACCGCTGAGCGAGAGAAATTGTCTATCGACCGTTGGACTGATGTCGTGGCCCCGTTCTTGGTAGGTGAACCCCAAAAAGCCTACCTGGATCTCAGCACGGATGATGCCAAGGACTATGGCTCACTGAAAAGTGAGATCCTTGCACGAATGGGGGTTAACACTTATCTCCAGGCCCAACGAGTGAATCAGTGGTCCTTTGAGGAGGGAAAACCTGCACGCTCACAGGCCCATGTCTTACTGGACCTTGTAAAAAAATGGCTGCAGCCGGAGACCTTGAACCCCGGACAGATGATTGAGCGGGTGGTGATTGAACGGTTTGTGCGGACTTTGTCAGCCCCCATTCAACGGTGGGTGGGACAGGGGGACCCCGGTACCCTAGACCAGCTAGTGAATTTGGTGGAACGCTACACAGCTACCCAGGAGTTGGTCCGGGACTCTGCTTCACGGCGGGCACTCCGTAGGGATACGCCCCCTTCACAGTTGGTAAAAGACTCCCGTCCCTCCTCGGGTGCTGCCCCATCTTCAGCCCTGGAAGAGAGTAAACCCCAGACTAAGGTCAGCCGGAGTCCCGGTTCCCCAAAGTCAGACACCTGAAACAGGGACACCTCTGCTGTTATGTGCTGGCGGTGCCACCAGCTCGGGCATGTGATGGCACAGTGCCCACTCACATCAGAACCCATGGACTGCCGGTACGCTCGCCGGGTGTCCATGTATGCCCATACTGTTTGTACCGTAAGCACTATTACTATGGGGGAGGAGCCCCATCTCTGCAAAGTACGTGTTAATGGCTATACAGCAGAGGCTTTGTTGGACTCAGGAAGTGTAGTGACTCTTGTACATGCCTCCTTGGTCTCCGGAGAAAACCCTACGGGACATAAAGTAGGGGTACTTTGTATTCATGGAGACCTACGTGAATACCCTATGGAAAGGGTCACCATTGCTACCTCGTGTGGAGAGGTTCAACATGAAGTGGGGGCGATGAAAAGACTTCCATATGCTGTTATTTTGGGAAGAGACTTGCCCCTGTTCTGGACATTATGTGGGAGGCGACCTAGCCCTCCGAGGTGTATGATTGAACCAGGCCCTGAGCCGGACGATCCCGACTCAGGGATACCTGCCGTAGGGGTCACCAGTATAAGGACAGAGTGTAACCCTGCCAGGTTTCCCATAGAGGTAATGGCAGGAGAGGTTGAGCCACCCGAGGCAATCCCGGAGTTGAACGTGTCTCCAGATAATTTCGGAACAGCGCAGCTCCGGGACCCCACATTGGCTCCTGGACGTGGAAATGTACAGGTAATTGATGGGGTACCCCAGCGGCCTGGTGCCAGGCTGGAAACTCCCTACATGGCTCTAAAGCGAGAGTTGCTCTATCGGGTTGATACAATCCGGGGGGAAATAGTGGAACAGTTGGTGGTCCCTCAGCCGTACCGCCGTCAGACCTTGGAATTGGCTCATAACCACCTAATGATTGGGCACCTAGGTAAAGAGAAAACGCGGGAACGCATGTTTCAGCAGTTTTACTGGCCAGGGGTCGGCGCAGAAATTAAGAGGTTCTGTGAGTCCTGCCCAGTTTGTCAGTTGACCGCACCAACGCACCGTTTCCGTAGTCCTCTGATACCTTTACCCATTATAGAGGTGCCTTTTGAGCGGATTGCTATGGATCTGATTGGACCCATTGTAAAATCAGCCCGTGGTCACCAGCACATCCTGGTAGTGATGGATTACGCGACACGTTATCCGGAGGCCATGCCACTACGTCACACCTCGGCGAGGCTTATTGCTCGGGAGTTGTTTGCTATGTTCTGTCGCGTGGGGTTACCCAAAGAAATCCTGACCGATCAGGGCACTCCCTTTATGTCTAAAATTACAAAGGAACTGTGCAAACTCCTCCAGATCAAGCAGCTACGCACGTCAGTGTACCATCCCCAGACTGATGGTCTAGTGGAATGTTTTAATAAAACTCTGAAGGCTATGTTGAAAAAGGTGGTCTCCAAAGAGGGGAAAGATTGGGACATGTTATTGCCCTATTTAATGTTCGCTATCCGCGAGGTCCCAAAATCTTCCACCGGGTTCTCGCCATTTGAGTTACTGTATGGCAGACATCCGCGGGGACTGCTGGATATAGTTAAGGAAACTTGGGAACAGGAGCCCACCCCTCACAAAAGTACAGTGGAATACGTTATGGGTATGCAGGATCGTATCACGGCAATAATGCCCATTGTTAAAGAGCATTTGCTGGATGCTCAGGCAGCCCAAAGTACTCAGTATAATAGAAAGGCCTCCATCAGGTCTTTTAAACCGGGAGATCGTGTCTTAGTCCTGATACCTACTTCAGAAAGTAAGTTCTTAGCCAAATGGCAAGGTCCCTATGAGATCCGGGAGAAAGTGGGGGAAGTAAACTATAAGGTGTATCAGCCAGGTAGAAAAAACCAGAGCAAATCTACCATGTAAACCTGCTGAAGGCATGGAAAGACAGGGAATGTATGGTGGCTGACGTAACTTTGGACCTAACCTTTTCAGGTGCCTTGACAACAACAAAGGAGGGGTCCCCTGATGATGAATTTGGAATGAGGATAGGGGATTCTCTCTCAAAACAGCAGAGACGGGAGTCTCGGAGGTTAGTGCAGCGGAATACGGATGTGTTCTCAAGCCTACCAGGCCGAACAACCGTAATCCACCATGATATTGTCACCGAGCCTCAAGTAAGGGTACGCCTGAGGCCATACCGGGTACCAGAGGCTCGTAGGCAAGCCATTGCGGAGGAGGTAAAAAAGATGCTCCAACTAGGGGTTATTGAAAAATCCACGAGCGAATGGGCCAGTCCCATTGTACTGATCCCGAAACCAGACGGTTCTTTAAGATTCTGTAATGACTTCCGAAAGTTAAATGAGGTTTTGAAATTTGATATGTATCCCATGCCCAGGGTCGACGAGCTGATAGAGAGACTGGGACGGGCCCAGTACTTCACGACTCTCGATCTCACTAAAGGTTACTGGCAGGTGCCGCTGACAGAGGCGGCAAAAGAAAAGACCGCTTTTGTCACGCCAGGGGGGCTCCATCACTATGTCGTCTTGCCATTTGGTTTACATGGGGCTCCGGCCACGTTTCAGAGATTAATGGACATAGTGTTAGAACCCCATCAACCATATGCCTCCGCATATTTGGATGACATCATCATCTATAGCAGTGACTGGAGCACCCACTTATCTCAGGTACAAGTGGTAGTGGATTCGCTCAGAGCTGCTGGTCTGACGGCAAATCCAAGCAAATGTGCTATGGGTCTCAAAGAAGCCAGTTACTTGGGGTATGTGATAGGCCAAGGGGTTATCAAGCCACAAGTAAACAAAATCGAAGCCATTCAAAACTGGCCTCGTCCCCTTACCACAAAACAGGTAAGATCCTTTCTGGGTATAATGGGGTATTACCGACGATTCATACCCAATTTTGCTGGAAGGTCGGCGCCTTTGACCGATCTTTTAAAAGGGAAGAAGTCGGTCATGGTCCACTGGACTACACAAGCAGAGGAAGCCTTTCAGGTGCTAAAGGTAGTCCTATGTGGTCAGCCTGTCCTTGTCAACCCTGACTTTCAAAAGGAGTTTATAGTACAGGCAGATGCCTCTGAGGTGGGTCTGGGTGCAGTTCTGTTCCAGGAGGTAGATGGAGAGGAGCACCCGGTCACCTATTTGAGTAGAAAACTCACCCCGGCAGAGAAGAACTATAGCATAGTAGAGAAGGAGTGCCTGGCCATAAAATGGGCTGTGGAATCCCTCCGCTACTACCTGCTGGGGCGACACTTTCGCCTGGTGACAGACCCCTCCCCTTTGGTCTGGATGAGGAATGCTAAGGAGAGAAATGCTAGAGTCACCAGGTGGTTTCTCTCCTTGCAGAACTTTCACTTTTCTGTGGAACACCGGGCTGGTAGGTTGCAGGGCAATGCGGATGCCTTGTCCAGAGGTCCCTGTATGTTGGCAAAAGTTCAACCCCGCCCGTTTGAACTGAGGGGGGGGATATGTGAGGCAGTGACAGGGGTAATATTTGAAGACCGCTATGTGTCCCCCAGAATGTGTCTGGAAACCCTCTGAGTTTGCTATAGCTATTACTGGGAGTATAGCACAAAGGGTAACAGGGAGACAGATCCCTCCTCCCAGTCCAGGTTTTGTAGCAATCCTCATGTCCGGCATTTTCGTTTAAATCATGCAGAGCACAGCAGGGTGTGTCTCAGTTGAGAGCCAGGCTTGGTGAAGCTAACACATGCTGTGTGAGCTGGGCTGGCTCTGTGTGGAGTGAACACAGGCCAAGAGTGTGAGCCTAGGAGAACCTTACACAGATCCCTGCGGTTAACGGGGTCCTAAGGTAACAAGACTTTTTGATGCAAAGAATTTGTCTATATGCACCGGCTGTGATCCGGAAGAGACTTTGACAGTGGGAAATTGGATCTATTTATGCTGCAACAATAAATAGACTGTTGGTGTGAACACGCTGCTGCCTCACTGCCTCACGTTTTTGCCCAAACAACGCTGCTACCTCACAACACTAATTTGATTACATTATTACATAGTTATAAGCCTATATTCTAGTTACAGTATTGATAAATGTGTATATCACATAGTATTGTGCCTCATATTCTTTTACTTTACTTAAGGCTGCTTTACATGCAGCGACATCACTAGCAATGTCGCTCGTGAAAGCACCTGCCCCCGTCGTTTGTGCGTCACAGGCAAATCGATGCCCGTGGCGCACAATATCGCTAGGACCTGTCACACATACTTACCTTCCTAGCGACGTCGCTGTGGCCGGCAAACAGCCTCTTTTGTAAGGGGGCAGTTTGTGTGGTGTCACAGCGACATCACACGGCAGGCGCCCAATAGAAGCGGAGGGGCGGAGAGCATCTGCATGGAAGTCACGCCCACCTCGTTGCCGGAGGTCGCAGGTACGTTGTTGTTCGTCATTTCTGGGGTGTCACATGTAGTGATGTGTGCTGCCTCAGGAATGACGAACAACCTGCGTCCAGAACGACATTTGGGAAATGGACGACGTGTCAACAATCAATGATTTGTTGAGTATTTTGCATTGTTAGCAGTTGCTCGTACATGTCACATGCAACGACATTGCTAATGAGGCCAGATGTGCTTCACGAGTTCCATGACCCCAACGACATCTCGTTAGCGATGTCGTTGCGTGTAAAGCCCTCTTTAGAGTTGCACTTCTCAAAAGGCTAATTACTTTTAATTTTAAAAAATATTAACCCATTTTTCATTAGCATATGTCTCTGAAACAAAATTAAAGCATTATCAAAAACACAATGAAGGAAATTGGCATTTTTGCCAATTACAATGACTAGGAAAATAATAATTTGAAATAGAATAATAGCCATCTATAAATGGAACTGTAGAGATCTAAGTCATCTGAATTTTATTCACCTTAGCTTTGCCTAAGACTTCATTTGCTGGAACTCTGCAAGGAGAACCAGTTTCTTTCAAGTGCTACATAATGGGAAACTCATGCAATCGACCTAAACCTAACTCTGCATTGATGAGTAACAAGAACTATGATACAGTTCTATGTGCAAAATGATACCTCTAGTTTAACCAGTATTGCTACCCATGTTTTAATGCAGGAGATAAAGCATTAAAGAAAGTGCAATAGGGTTTAAACCGACACATAAGTATGATCTACACAGATAACTTGCACATCTTGTACGATTGTGGTTACCACAACACAAGAATACCAGTTCTTATGAAAACAACTGCTGCAGACTCCACAGGATTGGAGGTCATGATTTGTAAAAATCAAGGAATAAAACTGTTGTGAGATTAAACAAAAGGGGACCTGGAGGAATAGATAAAAACTCAATTCAAAGTGTTTCACACTTTTTCCTCACCACAAACTGAATCTAATTGTGAATTTGTTAGTGCTAAGGAAGAAGTGTGGAATACTTTGAAACGTGTCCTCAATAAACCATAGTGTTTTACGCCATTCTTACCGGTCACCTTTTCTTCAGATTAACAGCAGAGTGAATGTAACCACTTTTATATCCATGTTTTAAGGCTCTCAATCTAAATTTGTACTGTAGGCGGTGCAAGAGGAACTCTGTTCCATCTTGAAAAAAGCAAGTTGTAGACATTTTCTCAGGAAGCATTGTAAAAAATGTTATACCATTTGTATTTCTAGAAGGAAATCTATCATCTGAAACTATAATTAATATAAGAAAAATGGAAAGATAGATAGAGATAGATTATTACAAATCCATGGTGCTCTCAATTTCGTATACATCAATTAATACATTCATTATAAAGTACATCGTGCTTACATTAGTGTCTGTATGATATATCATTAAACATTATCATGTGTATATACTAATCAGTGAGGATGACTCATCCCTCTTCATGCTATTATAAACATATTCCTGTTACAGGAGCGAGAAATTCGGCGTCTAGTAAACTGTATTGCGCATGTCTAGTTGCATTATAGCAGATGGACCAATAGGGGAGATCTATTATCACTGATGTAAGAGCGCATGCGCTTTACATACATGTGTTTCTTCATTGCCATCTTTATGAAGGGACATCATTCCAGTCTAGATGTTACACATGCGCTTTCTACACTCCATACATTCCTGGATAGTTTCATAGTATCATCATAGTATCATAGTATCATAGTTTTTAAGGTTGAAGGGAGACTCTAAGTCCATCTAGTTCAACCCGTAGCCTAACATGTTGATCCAGAGGAAGGCAAAAAAAAAAAAACCCCAATGTGGCAAACAAGTTTCAATGGGGAAAAAATTTCCTTCCTGACTCCACATCCGGCAATCAGACAAGTTCCCTGGATCAATACTCTGTCATAAAATCTAATATACATAACTGGTAATATTAAATTTTTCAAGAAAGGCATCCAGGCTCTGTTTAAATGTTAGTAGTGAATCACTCATTACAACATCATGCGGCAGAGAGTTCCATAGTCTCACTGCTAGTACAGTAAAGAATCCTCGTCTGTGATTATGATTAAACCTTCTTTCCTCAAGATGTAGCGGATGCCCCCGTGTTCCAGTCGCAGGCCTAGGTGTAAAAAGATCTTTGGAAAGGTCTTTGTACTGTCCCCTCATATATTTATACATTGTGATTAGATCCCCCCTAAGCCTTCGTTTTTCCAAACTAAATAACCCCAAGTTTAATAACCTGTCTTGGTATTGCAGCCCACCCATTCCTCTAATAATCTTGGTGGCTCTTCTCTGCACCCTCTCCAGTTCAGCTATGTCCTTCTTATATATCGGTGACCAGAATTGTACACAGTATTCTAAGTGCGGTCGCACTAGTGACTTGTACAGAGGTAGAACTATATTTTTTTCATGAACACTTATACCTCTTTTAATACATCCCATTATTTTATTAGCCCTGGCAGCAGCTGCCTGACACTGTCCACTAAAGTGAAGTTTACCATCCACCCATACACCCAAGTCTTTTTCTGTGTCTGTTTTACCCAGTGTTCTACAATTAAGTACATAATTATACATTTTATTTCCTCTACCCAAGTGCATGACCTTACATTTATCTACATTAAACTTCAATTGCCACTTCTCAGCCCAATCCTCCAATTTACATAAATCTCCCTGTAATATAAAATTATCCTCCTCTGTATTGATTACCCTGCAGAGTTTAGTATCATCAGCAAATATTGAAATTCTACTCCGCATGCCCCCAACAAGGTCATTTATAAATATGTTGAAAAGAAGCGGGCCCAATACTGACCCCTGTGGTACCCCACTATGAACTGAGACCCAGTCCGAGTACGTACCATTAATAACCACCCTTTGTTTCCTATCACTTAGCCAGTTTTTAACCCAGTTACACATATTTTCCCCTATCCCCATTATTCTCATTTTATGTACCAACCTTTTGTGTGGCACCATATCAAAAGCTTTTGAAAAGTCCATATACACAACATCCACTGCATTTCCCTGGTCCAGACTTGAACTTACCTCTTCATAGAAGCTGATCAAATTAGTTTGACAGGATCGATCCCTCATAAACCCATGTTGATACTCTGTCATAAAGTTATTTTTCTTGAGATACTCCAGTATAGCATCTCTCAAGAAACCCTCAAGGATTTTACCAACCGTAGAGGTTAAACTTACCGGCCTATAATTTCCCGGCTCAGTTTTTGTCCCCTTTTTGAATATTGGCACCACATTTGCTATGCGCCAGTCCTGCGGTACCGACCCTGTTATTAAGGAATCTGAGAAGATTAAAAATAATGGTCTATCTATCACAGAACTCAATTCCTGTAGTACTCTGGGGTGTATGCCATCCGGGCCCGGAGATTTGTCAACCTTAGTGATTTCGAGGCGGCGGCGTACTTCCTGCTGGGTTAAGCAGGTAATATTCAAGGGTGAATTTATGGTATCACTGGTCATGTCATCTGCCATGGCATTTTCTTGTATAAAAACCGTAGAAAAAAAGTCATTCAGCAGGTTGGCTTTACCCTCATCCCCTTCCACCATTTCACCAAGACTATTTTTAAGGGGGCCAACACTATCGCTTTTCAGTTTTTTACTGTTTATGTAGTTAAAGAATATTTTAGGATTATTTTTACTTTCTCTCGCAATGAGTCTCTCTGTCTCAAACTTAGCTAACTTAATTTGCTTTTTACATATTTTATTTAATTTTCTATAATTATATAATGCCTCATCACTCCCTACCCTCTTTAATTCTTTTAAGGCTTTCTGTTTTTCTTTTATTGCTTCCCTTACAGCTCTATTTAGCCATAGGGGTTTCCTCCTATTTCTAGCATGTTTGTTCCCATAGGGTATATTTTCTGCACAAGCCCTATTCAGGATGCCCATAAAAGTCTCCCATTTGCTTTGTGTACTTTTATTACTTAGTACATCATCCCAGTTTATTGCACTAAGATCATCTCTCAACCGTTTAAAATTTGCTTTCCTGAAGTTTAGTGTCCTTGTAGCCCCTCTACTAGACATCTTACTAAAGAATACATGAAAACTTATTATTTTGTGATCACTATTCCCCAAGTAACCCCCAACTTGTATATTTGATATGCGGTCTGGCCTATTGGTTAGTACAAGGTCTAGTAGTGCTCCCCCTCTTGTGGGGTCCTGTACCATTTGTGAAAGGTAATTATCTTTCATTGTTATCAAAAATCTATTTCCTTTGCTGGAACTGCAAGTTTCTGTTCCCCAATTTATATCAGGATAGTTAAAGTCCCCCATAATAATTACCTCTCCGAGACTCGCTGCTTTATCAATTTGCTTTATGAGGAGATTCTCTACCTCTTCCATAATATTCGGCGTCTTATAACACACCCCTATCAGTATTTTATTATTCATTCTCCCCCCCCTTATCTCCACCCATAGGGACTCTACATTCTCAGTACCCTCACATATGTTGTCACGCAGGATGGGTTTTAAGGATGATTTTACATATAGACACACACCTCCCCCTCGCTTATTTGTACGGTCATTCCTGAATAGGCTATAACCCTGTAAATTAACAGCCCAGTCATAGCTCTCATCCAGCCATGTCTCTGATATCCCCACTATATCATAATTTTCTTCCAACAATATTAATTCTAATTCCTCCACCTTATTTGTGAGGCTTCGGGCATTAGTGTACATGCACGTTACGTATGACTCTCTACCTGTATTCCTGCTTACTTTATTAACTGTCCTAACCCTTCCCCCCGTACCACCACCAATTTCATTACTTGTGCCCTGGTCACTATCTGCACTACATTCCCCTTCTATAAAGTGAATACCCTCGCCCCCCATTCCTAGTTTAAACACTCCTCCAACCTTCTAGCCATTTTCTGCCCCAGCAGAGCTGCACCTTCCCCATTAAGATGCAGCCCATCCCTAGCATAGAATCTGTAGCCAACTGAAAAGTCGGCCCAATTCTCCAGGAACCCAAAACCCTCTTTCCTACACCAATTCCTGAGCCACCTGTTAACCTCCCTGATCTCTCTTTGCCTCTCTGGTGTGGCTCGTGGCACAGGTAGTATTTCCGAAAATACCACCTTTTATGCACATAGTTAGGACCAATCTGTATATTTTATATGATCTCAACAGAAGCCGAGTTTGGTACTCCTGTAACAGGAATATGTTTATCACAGCATGCAGAGGGGTGAGTGATCCTCACTAATTAATATATACACATGATAAAGTTTAATGATATATCATACACTGACACTAATGTAAACACAATGCACTTTATAAATGAATGTATTAATTGATGTATATGAAATTGAGAGCACCATTGATTAGTAAAAATCTTCAGAGATGTAATTGACTTAAAAGTAATGGTATTTTTTTTGTAAAAATATGTTAATGGAAATCAATTGAGTTGTAAATGGATAATGACATATATACCCTGTTAGTACACAAAGAGTTGCTTGACAAAGGTTCGTTGGAACTGAAACATTGCCACTGGGCTCAATAAAGCCTACACATTTTCACTGAATATACTGGAGTGCTGCCTATGCTTTTTTGTCTAGATATATAGATAGACACTCTAATGTAATTCATCATGTTTGCATATATAGTTAATAATTGTTTTATTTTTAATTTTAAATCTGTTGTTCGACATTTAATATCAATAAATAAAAATGTCCAGCACCATTATCTTCTGTACTAAATTGTCCCATGAATTTATCCATGAAAATACTACAGCCAACTGAAAAGAAAAACAACGCAATACATGCATTTTGCTGAAATATGCTTAGACAGAGAGATTTGTTTCTTAGCATAAAAAATAGTTTCTGTCTTGAAAACTTGTTTTGGTTAGATGAGTGCACTCTAAAACATTAAACACATACACCATCGAATCTAATAGATTATTGAATCTAAATTATCATGTAGTGCTTACAATAAATATGCGTTAGGCTGTTTACCCCTTTGAAATTAATGATGCATCGGGTATTGCTTATCAGAGCATCTGTATTATGATAAATTGCTATACTCGCTATGAAAAAACAGTTATATGGTCTGCGATTGATGAGAAAAGTATATCTACAAAAAGTGTAATCACTATTATGAAGCAGCAGGCTATTACTCTTGCAAAATTTGTATTCTGTATGTGACTCATTTATCTCCAAATAATACAGAGAATAAAATACTGGATTCTTTTAAATTATATGCCAGCAGTTCTGACAGTTAAAACACAGCTAGCTATAGCTAAGCTGATTAGGTTTGCAAGGCTACTAGGACACTGCTGAGACATGCTATTAAGTCAATTGCAGAACTTACTGAAGAATAGCACTTTTCTATACAGTATTTTAGGACTTACACCAATGTAGTGATTTCAATCTGTGACATGCTTAATGATAAATAATCAAGACATGTTTCCAAAGTGCGTAATTGAAAAAAAAAAAAAAAAGCCATTGCCATTTTCGTGAAATCATGATTTTGCAGATTACAAAAATGTGAAAACGTCTTACATATTTTAAAGTTTTGGAGGATTTAAAAAAACATTAAAGGTAAATGCTAAAAAATATTGTTGATGTTTTAATTATTTGCAGGAGAAAAAGTAAGAAAAAATTTCAAGCTGCTTAACATTTTTTAAAAATGAAAAATAATTTAGTGCTCAGCTTCTTTGTATCAACCATTAATGTTATAAGGAACACTTTGTATCGTTGGGTGATATAGTCACACTTAATAGCTATTAATGAAATTTCAAGAGCATGAAATGGCAGAAAAGATTATTTTACATTTCACACTGTTAAAGCATCCATAGATTTCAATCAGAGGTAAAGCTAAAATTGATGTCTCCGTTTTAAAAGTAAAGTTTGTAACCATGCAGATCTTAAAGGTAGAACTGTAAATCTGGCATCTACTTCATTAACCTTCTGTGCCCTATTGTGTAGCTAGAGATAGCACATCTTGTATAATTATGGCAACCATGTGTTTAAATCTTTACTAGCTGCCTCATATTCTTTCAACATATGCCATAAGTCAAGGAGCCATCGCAATACCTCTTACAACTAATTTGATGCAATTAATTTATATGTTATTATGTCTTTGTGTTCTTTGTGAACAATAGGTGTCTTTAAAACTTTATCAGTTGCCATTAGAAACAGACTTATATTGAAAATATGTGGCAAAGGAACAGTGTAAGGTCTGTGTCACTGTGAGAACAGCTCTCACAATAAACTAATTATGATCACGGAACATCTGAAAAAATCTGATGGCAACTAAAAATGTCAACAAATCTGTCAACATGAAAAATAAAGAGAGATTAGATATTGTTACTATGTATCCGAATATCCACTTTTTCTTCCAACCATTATAGTAATAAAATGCCAGATAGAAATTAATGCTAAACTAGTCTCATAGCTTACTATGAAATTGTTTCCAGAAATCCGGTTCATCCTCTGTTACACTGTGCTGAGTCTATAGACAGAACAATATTCAATATATTGACAAAATATTGGGACACCTACAGGAGATTTCATGATCAGTGATGGGCGGACCCGCAGATACTTGGGATCGGCGGGTGAAACCGGGTTGGTGCCCAGAATTAACCTGGATATCTGGCCAAATGCAAGTCCTTATTTAAGTCTATAGGGACCAGAATCAGGTTCTTTAAAATGGTGTTAGACGGGAATATGGGATTAGAGCTAGTGCATTATACTTACCCGACTCCGCACGGCTGTAATGCTACTTCTGGGGCCTCTCATTAACCTCATGCATATTTACTGCTTCCCCGCCCACTGGCAGTCCTGTTGTTTGTGATTGGTTGCAGTCAGACCGCACCCCTACCCTGTGTGACAGCATGTCTGACCGCAACCAATCACAGACACTGTGTGTGTACTTATCGTGGTGTAAAAATAAATAAATTAATTAATTGGTGTAAAGTCCGCACGTATTATGATACCTAACACAGATAAAACATACGCTAACACACAGAGTGGGAGTGCAGTCTGACTGCAACCAATCACAGATGCCAGAACTGCTGGTAGGTGGGGAAAGCAGTGCATATGTATGAAGGATAATAGGAAGTCAAGGAAGTAATATGAGAGACCCCGGAAGTAGTGTTACAGCCACACAGGACACTGATAACTATAACTCGCCTGCTTTTCTCTATTTTCTTTCTTTTTCCTTTATTTTTTTAATTACTCGAGTTGCCAGATGTGGATAGGTACCCGGAGTTCCCTGAGGACTCTGAGGTCAGTGTATTGGTGCTTGTGAACCTGCACGGATCTGTACTTTTACAGTCTGAGTACGCCCTTCGCTATTGTTGATATCTCTTTAGAAATTAATAGCTTTCATTCTGCTTCTTTGCATATTGGGGGTTCAGGAGAACCGAGAAAATGGTGTGATGATCTGTGCTGCTTAAAAATAACAATGCAATGCATTGTCCAAATGAAAAGTGCATTTTCATTTGGAAAACTGAGCAAGGAGATGAGGCTGGCTCTCTGTGAGTGACAGCAGTCTGGGCACACATGCCCAGATCCCACTTCACTCTCCTCTCAGACTGCTTTACAATACAGTGCTTTCATCTCACAAGAGCTTTGATGTGCTGATCATGTAATATGCCATACTATCCAATAATTGGTACATTTCAGCACTTGTCACATGAAAGCACAACACTGTAAACCAGGCTTAGAGGAGAGTAAAGTGTGTCACTCACAGAGAGACAGCCCCGCCCCCAGCTGTTACATTCTTTGCTCGGTTTGTCCGACTCCGGTGTGTCAAGAGTGGGAGAAGAGAATTGAGTTGACAATTCAACACAATGGGCAGCACTTTGAGCACATCCTTTAGTGGGTTACTGTCATTGCGCCATGTCACAAACGTGTCAATAATTCGATAATGAATAAAGCTAAAATAAAAATGAGCACACCATTTTTTTTGGGCAATTCTCTATGTGTTTGATGTTTCACATGATCCTCTTCCCATTGAAAAAATTAAAGTTGAATTCAAAATGGCAGCTATGCAGATGGCCACCATGGGCGTCACCCGGCTTCAATATTTGGCCCCTCCCATGTACTTGTATGCCACAAACACTAAGGTGATATCACCAACCACTTCTATTTTATCCGAGTGTATCCATATTTATAGCCCACCCTGTACAACATGTCCTGCAAAAAAGCAAGCTCTCATATGGCAAGATTGACAAAAAATAAAAAAGTTATAGCTCTCGGAAGAAGGGGAGCAAAACAAAACAACCAAAAAGCGGGAAATTGGCTGGTGATGAATGGGTTAAGACAAATAGTAAATTTTTAAGAAAAATGGCATTAACATAAACAGATTAATAATTAAGTTGAAATTAATTCTAGGAGTAAATGCTTGCATATATGCCATTCAAAGCCCCAAAATTGCTGGATAACAACTCATGTAGACATATTATGGGCTGGCATTGGTATTTATTACCTCTCACCCATATACAGGGCCAATATATTGTGAAAGCAGCTAAATAGAAAGCTTAAATTCTTCCCAAAATTCAACAATCTACGGACTCAAATGTCCAGATAATTGATTTTAGAGAAATAAGTTTCTGAAATATAATGCTTTAACACCAGACATGACAAATTTGGCTGTTATCACTTAGAGTATAGAAATATAGCTGCCAGATTAACCCCTTTAATTATCCTCTTCCATTTTTCTACAAATAAATGTGCACGCTCTGGAAAGTCAGGCAAAATGACAAGAAATATGACAAGATCCTTCTTATTACAGGGTTCATTGGAGGGCACAGAGTGACTGATTCATATGCACATGGCTTGAAGCAATGCAGATTATAATGAGAACTTGTATGTCAGTCTCAAGTTTAAAATTGTAAAAAATTACCGTATCCCAGTATGTACTAGTTAGGCATAAAAATGACCAGCAATTTGTCCACTAATGGAAAAACATTAAAATGCCAAATTATGATATACAACATCGCTTAGAGGATCGACCTTACTGTGAAATGGGGATGCAGAACCTATGACCTTTAATGTCAGCATTTCAAACTTGTCTCTTTTCAGTAATAACACCCAATCAATATCATATAAAGAATGAAAAATTAGATGATTTTCACCTTTCTTTTTAGCAGTCAGAGTATAAAGGTTAGTTCTTCCGAAGCTGAACATTCGAACTCATTTAGGAAATCTATGAAGCACCAATTTATTTGTGCCTCTAAATAACATACAATTTCAATTTGTTCAATTTACAGTGACAAACATGACCCTGACTACAATCTATTGTGAGTATGAAATATTTGTTTTGTTTCTCTAGGTTGAAATGTATTTTATTTTATTTTTTTTGTAAATACGAGCTAAAATAAAACACAGTTTTAGATTAGAACACATTCTCAGATTCATACAGAATTATGTATGAAAACTGTTTTTTTAACCATTAGATTAATGTGTTGAGTTTTTTGAACTATCACACCAACACCTGTTACAGTATAATGCACCTGGTAAACATATTTGGTACAATATAAGCAAAGTTTTGCTAGTTAAAAAAAATATATATCTTTAAATGCAATTTCACCTCTTTGTGTAACCAATTTATCCTTCAAATCCACTTAAAGCTTCCACAATGCACAATAAAGCAAAGTATGATTGCTTACAATATTTATTCATGGAAAATACTGCATTTGGTACATGTGCATCATCATTTTAAGTCAAGATTTTAAACTCTAGACATTAACTTTCATTGTTCTTACACATGCAACAAAGGCATGTGTATTACTTTTACTTAAGTCCACTTGTTACGGCTTTTAATCAAGTGCTATATTTATACTACTACTACTAATATTAATTGTAATTTGTATAATGCCTAAATTTTCGACAGGATTTTACAATTCAGAGGGGACATAGACAAACACACAAAGATATTACTGAGTTATTTATAATTTAACAATTAACAAGAGGAGTAAGAGCCCAGCTTGCTGTCACGGTCTTTTCTCTGTTGCAGAGTTGTGACAGGTTCTGGGTCAGAGTCTCACTTTATCTTGTGAGTCTTTGCTGATTAAATGGATTTCCTTTCCTTTGGGGAGTAGAGGGTTAATGTAAGTTTACCTTCCAGTCACTCCTGACTCCTGTTCAGGTGTTGGTGGTTGGGACCACGCCCACAAAGGTCCTAAATACCGTCTACTTCCATCGGAGGGTGCCGGTTATTTTCATTCAATTGGAAGTTTGGACAGGAGGAGAAAGGAGTTGGAGTAACCCTCTCTCTGAGACTTGCTTTGTGAACTGCAGCATTGGTTCTTGCTGCAGCATTACTAGGTGTGCTGGTTGCACAGTATGGATGTTACCCATTAGTCAGCTTTCCTTCCCCCCTTTTATGTTGTTTCCTCTTGAGTACTTTTAGTGGATCCTTTGTGTGTGGTTGCCATGTGCATGAGTTATTGTCCTGTTGCCCCTGTTTTGTCATTATTTGTCAGTGGGGTTGTTCACTTCAGTTCTTGCCCCATCCCCCGGATGGTGGATTGTGGAGGGGGGTCTTATCATCAGGGAGAAGAAAAGTAGATAGGGTCTAGGTTGGATGTCTGGACCTCCATACCTTAAAGGGTACCTCCAAATGTTAGGATGAGCGCAGGGGCCCTAGACTTAGAGCCAGTATAGGTTTCCCTGTGTTCCCCTGAGCACCCGTGACACTTGCAAGCTACAATGTATGAGGGAATGGGGGTGAAACAAAAGGTAGTGAAATAGCAAATACCCAGGGGATCCACAGTATCAACCGTAGTAAATAGCTGAATCCAGGCAAAAAGAGAAGGTACATATGTATGAAACCTAAAATATAACTTTTATTAGTGTATAGCTAAAAAAGTGAATCTCAGTTCACTCAGGGTGAGTAAAAACAGACAAACATTAACAATAATCATAGTCATGTTGCCATAGGGCTACATATACCCCGTCAGCTGCCCACTGATACAATATGGCAGTACTCGCCTCAAAAGCTTATTTGAGAATGCCACTCAAAATAGGCTGCCAGGGTATAGTATGACTATATATGGACACACATTTCGTTGTACCCTTAAAGCTGGAACAATCATTAGTTCATGGAAAGTGTGTCCAAAAATCCATAATAGTGAAAAGCATGCGGCGCGGCACTTTTGAAAAGGATTCAGTCCTGACGCACGCACACGTGCGCAATACTGGGTATCTAAATATGGTCATATGATGTATATGGGCCATATCTCATTACTTTCACTAACACTCCCCTGATGATTTCCCATATGAAACGTGTCGGGAGTAATGTGTTTCATCAATATTTGGAGTTGAACACTCGGCAATATATGTATGGGATTTGATGAGCTGGTGGACAGCTCCCCTATCAACGAGCCGTGTTGTCCTTATAAAGGTTGCCCATCCTCGCATCCACAAGATCGGGTAAGATCGTTCCCTTCTGGGATTTAATCTCGATATCCGCATGCTTTTCACTATTATGGATTTTTGGACACACATTCCATAAACTAATGATTGTTCCAGCTTTAAGGGTACAACGAAATGTGTGTCCATATATAGTCATACTATACCCTGGCAGCCTATTTTGAGTGGCATTCTCAAATAAGCTTTTGAGGCGAGTACTTCCATATTGTATCAGTGGGCAGCTGACGGGGTATATGTAGCCCTATGGCAACATGACTATGATTATTGTTAATGTTTGTCTGTTTTTACTCACCCTGAGTGAACTGAGATTCACCTTTTTAGCTATGCACTAATAAAAGTTATATTTTAGGTTTCATACATATGTACCTTCTCTTTTTGCCTGGATTCAGCTTTTTACTACAGTTGAAACAAAAGGTAAAAGTAAAGTGCTTGTTGTGTAAGGCCAAGCCATCAGTAAAATTAATGGGGCAATCAAATAAAAATGTTAATAAAAATCAGTCTCCAACCAGTATGTGTACAAGCACAGGTACAAGGCGCTTATGATTGCATCTTTTCCATGTAAAATTGATAAGTCTGAATTAGAGATGAGTGAATCAATTCAATGTAAACTGAATTTGAGTAAAATTTTATAACGTTTACTGTTCTTGTCAAATTCCCAATTGCCTGCTTCTATTTTACATATTGCAGAAAATTACCTCAGCCACAAAAATATCCCATGAACACAGGCACGACTGCATGGGCTTGCCAAAAATACCATTCAGATATCATATTACTTGGTATAATGCAATTAGGCGACCTAATCATATCCAATATTAAAGCCAAAGTAGCGATTGCAGCAGCCACTTTAGCATGATTTAGGTTAGAAAGAGTACGTCAAAGCTCACATCTCCACAATAGAGATAGGAAGATAACGTCCTAAAGCATTTGACAAATGCTCCAGACAGAAATGTCTTGTAAATCTGCAGCACTCAAGAAGATGAGTGTAGTAGTCTGTGAATAGCTAATAGATTAAATTGATAGTGGGAAACGTCCTGTCACCTTTGATAAATTTTTTGATAAAAAAAAATAATTGGCCAGATTGTTAGTGTTGAGTTTGATGGTTGGGACTTACACTCTTGAACCAAGGAAATAAAAAGTGTCAAAGAGCCATTTACGATTGTTTGTGTTACGGGGGGAAAGGAGTATCAGACAGTCAGGGTCCACCGTGAAAAGACTTTGCTGCAGACTATGGCAGAGTGCAATACCTCTGTTAACTCACAGAAGGATATAATAAGTAAGTAAAGCAATTCCTCCCTTACTTGGAGGGTGTGTGGAATGATCTCTGTTAATAATCACAGAGACAAAGGCAATGTGTGCGAAATGGCACCTACCTAGGTCCGCTCTTCTAGTGGTGCAAAAGAGACGAACAGCAGCGTAAGCCGCACAAAGCTCCTACCTGCGTTCGCTCCACTAGTGTGCGAGGACACGAACCACTAGATATGGCACCTGCCTAGGTCCGCTCTTCTAGTGGTGCAAAAGAGACGAACAGCAGCGTAAGCCGCACAAAGCTCCTACCTCTGTTCGCTCCCCTAGTGTGCGAGGATACGAACAACTGCCAGACGCAGTATAAGGAACGTTACCCTAGCGGCAACGTCCACCTACGAGTAGAATCACAAGGCCCAGCCAGACCATGTGCCTCAGGCACCTGCCTATGTCCGCTCCCCTAAGAGGTAAGGATACGGACAGCAGCCGAAGCTGTAAGGTATAAGAACGCTACCCTGCCGGTAGCGCTCACCTAGCATAGACAGAGGAATGCCTAGAGGAACGCGCACAGAGCGTCTACTCATATGCATGAACTAAGAGGACTGAGCACCATGCGGCGTGTGTCAGGGTCTTATATAGACTCTGTGCCTCATCCAAGATGGAGGACACCAGAGCCAATCCGCTGCCAGAACGACAGGAGTGACGTCATGCTGGCCTATCACCGAGCAAGACGTCACAAGCACATGACCAGCGACCAATCGGCATAGAAGGTGTCAGAGACATGTGACCTCGTGTCAGCGATGATATCACCCGCACATGTGCAATGGCTCCAAGATTGGACTTAGTCTCTGGCGCTCGCACATGTGCAGTAGCAAGAAATCTGGACTTAGTCTCCAGCGCTCGCACATGTGCAGTAGCAAGAAATCTAGACTTAGTCTCCAGCGCTCGCACATGTGCAGTAGCAAGAAATCTAGACTTAGTCTCCAGCGCTCGCACATGTGCAGTAGCAAGAAATCTGGACTTAGTCTCCAGCGCTCGCACATGTGCAGTAGCAAGAAATCTGGACATAGTCTCCAGTGCTCGCAGCAACCGTAACAGTTTGATAGTGAGGTGATGAGGGGACTATGGGCTTCTCTAAATACTGAGACTAACTATTGTAACTATATTAAGAAGTATCCCAGTGCAGGAACCATAATGGAAAATAAGTTATCTGGGCAGTTTTCGTGTTTTGTTCTCATTTGTAGTAGTATACCTTTAACAATAATAGTGGACTCTGTTATAATCTTTACAATGTATGCAAGCAATGGCAAAATTATACCAGTTAGGTTTTAATTGACTAAGCACATTCATTGTAATATTCTATCCATTCCAGTGACATGTTATTTTGCAGTGCTTAGCATATTCAATTCAGTCTCACTCATATCAGTTTCCTTCCAGGATTCAAATTAAATTCTGAATTATCTACAAAGCTGTTCCTTTCAGCTTCAAGGCTGTAAACTTCTCAGTTCCTGATTGCATCTAAGCTCTTAATTTTTCTTGTGCTCTTTGTCTTAAATTTTGATTACAACTGCCAATATCATTTGTACATATTTTTGTCATTTGCCTAACTTCCTTAGACAGTTCAGCCTCCATATTACTTTTATTTCTTAAATATGCACAGATGGAAAATTAACTTTCTCATGAACATGGGTATGTATTCTCATTACAGTTGTATTATATGCATGTAATTAGTAATATTAATAAATAAATGGAATAAATAAATGCTTAGAGATCAACGTTTCCAAAATATACAAGGTATACATTACATTGTGTATGATTTGTGCTGTAAATACAAGCCCTTTTGTGTTTTAAAATTTTTACCTTATTCTTTTTATTATTTACATTCATTACTTTTTTCTATGTAGTTAAAACAGTTGTAACCTGGCAGATTTATCATTAGTCAACACAAATTGTAAAAAATGTCTTCTCATAAATTACATGGGTGGTTCCTGTATGGATACAATTAGATGGTGCTAATGTAGTAGGGCTTTACTCTTCTCATGGCATAACCACAGAAAGTGCATGATGTCTTGCAGAGAAGGACTTTGTGACTATAGTTGAATTGCCAATCAGGTTCTTCATTGTTCACTAAGTAGTAAAATGCAACACTAATGGTTAAAGATATCACATTTTCCTGGCCAAAGGTCTAAAGGGTGCCTTACACACTGTGACATCGCTAATGATATATTGTCAGGGTCACGTAGTTAGTGACGCACATCCGGAGCCGTTAACATTGCAGCGTGTGACACCAAGGAGTGACGATCAACGTGAAAAACGTGAAAAATCATTCCTCCTTGACACATTGCTCCTTTTCCAAATATCGTTGCTGCTGCAGGTACAATGTTGTTCGTCGTTCATGCAGCAGCACACATCACTATCTGTGACACCCCAGGAACGACGAACATCTCCTTACCTGCGTCCACTGGCAATGAGGAAGGAAGGAGGTGGGCGGCATGTTCCGGGCGCTCATCTCCGCCCCTCCTCTGCTATTGGACAGCTGCCGTGTAACGTCGCTGTGACGCCGCACGAACTGCCCCCTTAGAAAGGAGGCGGATCGCCGGCCAGAGTGACGTCGCAGGGAAGGTAAGTACGTGTGATGGGTGTTAACGATGTTGTGCGCCACGGGCAGCGATTTGCCCGTGACGCACAACCGACGAGGGTGGGTACGCTTGCTAGCGATATCCGTACTGATATCGCAGCATGTAAAGTACCCTTTTGTCAATGTTCTTCTTTCTAGACAAAAATGTAGTCATAAATTTGGAAAGAAAGCTAAAAATTTGCCAAAATATTGATTTAGGTAGACGGCATGTCAAGGTAATAGTAAGGATTAGTGATGAGCGAGTACTAAAAAGCTCGGGTGCTCGAAGCTCGGGCCGAGCCTCCCAAGATACTCGTGTACTCGGCCCGAGCAACGAGCCCAATGTTATCCTATGGGAGACCCGAGTATTTTTGTGAAATGACCTCCCGGCAGCATGGAGAAACCCTAAAAATGTCACAAAAGTCTCAGAAGAGTGCTCAAATGACATGGCAACAGCATGGGGAAGACCCCTTGAAGCATTTATCACTCAAAAGTCACAGCTGTGAACAATTTTGTCCGCGTTTTACGCCATTTTTACGGACTCACCAGAAAACCTTCCAAAATGACCCCAAAATGATTTTTCATGGCGGAAATGTTAAGGGCACATACCCAATAGTGAGATAGATCTGGTGTATGTTACTTTTTGAGATCAATACATGAAAGATTTTACGTGAAAACATTGTGTGGCACTCCGATGTCCCTGAGAAGAGACGTACATGAAGGCCTCTTGAGTCTAATGTGCCCATTTTGAGGAAGTGAGTCTTTGTAGTATTTTCCTTTGCCAGGGCAGTCCTAAATTGTGAGGTTCACCAATGCCCCTGCATACAGACGTGCATGAGGGCCTCAAAACATTAAGTGTCCATTGTCAGGAAGTGGGTGTATTATAGTATAGCCCTTAGGCAGGGCAGCCAAAAATTGGGAGGCTCCACATTGTCCCTGGGTAGAGACGTGCATGATGGCCTTTAAACCTGAAGTGCCCATTGTAAGGAAGTGGGTCTATTTCAGTATAGCCCTTTGCCAGGGCAGCCAAAAATTGGGAGGCTCCACATTGTCCCTGGGTAGAGACGTGCATGAGGGCCTCAAAACATTAAGTGTCCATTGTCAGGAAGTGGGTGTATTATAGTATAGCCCTTAGGCAGGGCAGCCAAAAATTGGGAGGCTCCACATTGTCCCTGGGTAGAGACGTGCATGATGGCCTTTAAACCTGAAGTGCCCATTGTAAGGAAGTGGGTCTATTTCAGTATAGCCCTTTGCCAGGGCAGCCAAAAATTGGGAGGCTCCACATTGTCCCTGGGTAGAGACGTGCATGAGGGCCTCAAAACATTAAGTGTCCATTGTCAGGAAGTGGGTGTATTATAGTATAGCCCTTAGGCAGGGCAGCCAAAAATTGGGAGGCTCCACATTGTCCCTGGGTAGAGACGTGCATGATGGCCTTTAAACCTGAAGTGCCCATTGTAAGGAAGTGGGTCTATTTCAGTATAGCCCTTTGCCAGGGCAGCCAAAAATTGGGAGGCTCCACATTGTCCCTGGGTAGAGACGTGCATGAGGGCCTCAAAACATTAAGTGTCCATTGTCAGGAAGTGGGTGTATTATAGTATAGCCCTTAGGCAGGGCAGCCAAAAATTGGGAGGCTCCACATTGTCCCTGGGTAGAGACGTGCATGATGGCCTTTAAACCTGAAGTGCCCATTGTAAGGAAGTGGGTCTATTTCAGTATAGCCCTTTGCCAGGGCAGCCAAAAATTGGGAGGCTCCACATTGTCCCTGGGTAGAGACGTGCATGAGGGCCTCAAAACATTAAGTGTCCATTGTCAGGAAGTGGGTGTATTATAGTATAGCCCTTAGGCAGGGCAGCCAAAAATTGGGAGGCTCCACATTGTCCCTGGGTAGAGACGTGCATGATGGCCTTTAAACCTGAAGTGCCCATTGTAAGGAAGTGGGTCTATTTCAGTATAGCCCTTTGCCAGGGCAGCCAAAAATTGGGAGGCTCCACATTGTCCCTGGGTAGAGACGTGCATGAGGGCCTCAAAACATTAAGTGTCCATTGTCAGGAAGTGGGTGTATTATAGTATAGCCCTTAGGCAGGGCAGCCAAAAATTGGGAGGCTCCACATTGTCCCTGGGTAGAGACGTGCATGATGGCCTTTAAACCTGAAGTGCCCATTGTAAGGAAGTGGGTCTATTTCAGTATAGCCCTTTGCCAGGGCAGCCAAAAATTGGGAGGCTCCACATTGTCCCTGGGTAGAGACGTGCATGAGGGCCTCAAAACATTAAGTGTCCATTGTCAGGAAGTGGGTGTATTATAGTATAGCCCTTAGGCAGGGCAGCCAAAAATTGGGAGGCTCCACATTGTCCCTGGGTAGAGACGTGCATGATGGCCTTTAAACCTGAAGTGCCCATTGTAAGGAAGTGGGTCTATTTCAGTATAGCCCTTTGCCAGGGCAGCCAAAAATTGGGAGGCTCCACATTGTCCCTGGGTAGAGACGTGCATGAGGGCCTCAAAACATTAAGTGTCCATTGTCAGGAAGTGGGTGTATTATAGTATAGCCCTTAGGCAGGGCAGCCAAAAATTGGGAGGCTCCACATTGTCCCTGGGTAGAGACGTGCATGATGGCCTTTAAACCTGAAGTGCCCATTGTAAGGAAGTGGGTCTATTTCAGTATAGCCCTTTGCCAGGGCAGCCAAAAATTGGGAGGCTCCACATTGTCCCTGGGTAGAGACGTGCATGAGGGCCTCAAAACATTAAGTGTCCATTGTCAGGAAGTGGGTGTATTATAGTATAGCCCTTAGGCAGGGCAGCCAAAAATTGGGAGGCTCCACATTGTCCCTGGGTAGAGACGTGCATGATGGCCTTTAAACCTGAAGTGCCCATTGTAAGGAAGTGGGTCTATTTCAGTATAGCTCTTTGCCAGGGCAGCCAAAAATTGGGAGGCTCCACATTGTCCCTGGGTAGAGACGTGCATGAGGGCCTCAAAACATTAAGTGTCCATTGTCAGGAAGTGGGTGTATTATAGTATAGCCCTTAGGCAGGGCAGCCAAAAATTGGGAGGCTCCACATTGTCCCTGGGTAGAGACGTGCATGATGGCCTTTAAACCTGAAGTGCCCATTGTAAGGAAGTGGGTCTATTTCAGTATAGCCCTTTGCCAGGGCAGCCAAAAATTGGGAGGCTCCACATTGTCCCTGGGTAGAGACGTGCATGAGGGCCTCAAAACATTAAGTGTCCATTGTCAGGAAGTGGGTGTATTATAGTATAGCCCTTAGGCAGGGCAGCCAAAAATTGGGAGGCTCCACATTGTCCCTGGGTAGAGACGTGCATGATGGCCTTTAAACCTGAAGTGCCCATTGTAAGGAAGTGGGTCTATTTCAGTATAGCCCTTTGCCAGGGCAGCCAAAAATTGGGAGGCTCCACATTGTCCCTGGGTAGAGACGTGCATGAGGGCCTCAAAACATTAAGTGTCCATTGTCAGGAAGTGGGTGTATTATAGTATAGCCCTTAGGCAGGGCAGCCAAAAATTGGGAGGCTCCACATTGTCCCTGGGTAGAGACGTGCATGATGGCCTTTAAACCTGAAGTGCCCATTGTAAGGAAGTGGGTCTATTTCAGTATAGCCCTTTGCCAGGGCAGCCAAAAATTGGGAGGCTCCACATTGTCCCTGGGTAGAGACGTGCATGAGGGCCTCAAAACATTAAGTGTCCATTGTCAGGAAGTGGGTGTATTATAGTATAGCCCTTAGGCAGGGCAGCCAAAAATTGGGAGGCTCCACATTGTCCCTGGGTAGAGACGTGCATGAGGGCCTCAAAACATTAAGTGTCCATTTTAAGGAAGTGGGTGTATTTCAGTATAGCCCTTAGGCAGGGCAGCCAAAAATTGGGAGGCTCCACGTTGTCCCTGGGTAGAGACGTGCATGAGGGCCTCAAAACATTGTTCCCATTGCAAAGGAGCGGGTCTCCTGTCGTTGTAATGTCCATTCTGCAAAGAATGGGCGAAAAAATTTACCACTGGGGGTATACCTGAAACAAAGACCTAACTATTGTAACGGTCATCATGATGGCGCATGAGGAGAAGGAGGAGCAGTCCAGCGATTATCCAAAGTCGAGAAGTGTACCCATGGGTGAGTGGAGGTACATGGCAAACTTTAAATTCCGCTCTCATTTGCTGGTGGTGTGGTGAAGTCTGGCCCAATCCAACCCTTGTTCATCTTTATCAGAGTCAGCCTGTCAGCATTTTCAGTTGACAGGCGGGTGCGTTTATCTGTAATGATTCCACCTGCGGCACTAAAAACACGCTCTGACAAAACGCTAGCAGCAGGGCAGGCCAGGACTTCCAAGGCGTAGAGAGCCAATTCATGCCACGTGTCCAGCTTGGATACCCAATAATTGTAAGGCACAGAGGAATGTCGGAGTACAGTTGTTCGATCTGCAAGGTACTCCTTCAGCATCTGGGCAAACTTAGGATTTCTTGTGGCACTACCCCGCACCTCAGGGGCTGTGGTACGTGAGGGGCTGAGAAAACTGTCCCACATCTTAAAGACTGTTCCCCTACCTCTGGCGGATTGGACTTGTGCCTCTCTCGGCTGTACGCCTCGGTTGTCCACTGATTCCTGACCTATGCCGCTAGCGTTTTGTGAGGGGAATGCTTTGCCTACTTCCGTGAGTATGGCCTTCCGAAACTGCTGCATTTTGGTTGACCTCTCATCCACGGGAATAAGAGACAAAAAGTTCTCCTTGTAGCGTGGGTCTAACAGTGTTACCAACCAGTAATGATTGTCGGCCAAGATGTTCTTAACGCGAGGGTCACGAGACAGGCAGCTTACCATAAAGTCAGCCATGTGCGCCAGACTCTTAACAGCCAGGACTTCAGTAGCCTGACCAACAAGATGACTGAACATGCTGTCCTCCTCCTCCTCCTCCTCCTCCTCCTCCTCATCTACCCTGTCCTCTGGCCAGCCACGCTGAATCGAGGATATGACTGGTGTGCATGTCATATCCTCAATTTGGCCGGAGAGTTGCTCCATGTCTTCATCCTCCTCCTCGTCATAGTCCTCCACTGCACGTTGTGATGAGACGAGGCTGGGCTGTGTGTTATCACCCACACCCACTACTGTTTCTTGCTGCAACTCATCGCGCTCCGCCTGCAATGCATCATGTTTGTTTTTCAAAAGGGACCGTTTTAGAAGGCAGAGTAGCGGTATGGTGACGCTAATAATGGCGTCATCACCACTCACCATCTTGGTGGAGTCCTCAAAGTTTTGGAGGATGGTACATAGGTCTGACATCCATCTCCACTCCTCAGGTGTTATGTGTGGAGTTTGACCCATTTCCCGACGGCTTAGGTGATGCAGGTACTCAACAACTGCCCTCTTCTGCTCACATATCCTGACCAACATGTGCAGAGTTGAATTCCAACGCGTGGGGACATCACACACCAGTCTGTGAGCCGGAAGATGCAAACGGCGCTGAAAGCCGGCAAGGCCGGCTGAAGCAGTAGGTGACTTTCGAAAATGTGCAGACAGGCGGCGAACTTTTACCAGCAGATCAGACAGCTCTGGGTATGACTTTATAAACCGCTGAACCACGAGGTTGAGCACATGGGCCACGCATGGAACATGTGTCAGCTGGCCTCGCCTCAAAGCCGCCACCAGGTTCCGGCCATTGTCACAAACGACCTTTCCTGGCTTTAGGTTCAGAGGTGTGAGCCAGTGATCTGCCTGCTGTTTCAGAGCTGTCCACAGCTCTTCTGCATTGTGGGGTTTGTCACCTATGCAGATTAGCTTCAGCACAGCCTGTTGCCGCTTCGCCGAGGCAGTGCTGCAGTGCTTCCAGCTTGTGACTGGTGTGGAGGGCACAGTGGATGAGGATGCGCAGGAGGAGGAGGAGGCTGAAGAGCATGACATTCCGGAGCTGTAGAGTGTGGGTGAAACACTGACTGAGGTAGGGCCTGCAAACCTTGGTGTGGGAAGGACGTGTTCCGTCCCTCGCTCAGACTGGGTCCCAGCTTCCACAATATTAACCCAGTGTGCCGTCAACGAGATGTAGCGGCCTTGCCCACAAGCACTTGTCCACGTGTCTGTGGTTAGGTGGACTTTGGGTGAAACAGCGTTGTTCAGGGCACGTGTGATGTTTTGTGACACGTGGTTATGCAACGCGGGGACGGCACACCGGGAGAAATAGTGGCGGCTGGGGACCGAGTAACGTGGGACAGCTGCCGCCATCAGGTCACGGAATGCTTCTGTCTCCACCAGCCTAAAAGGCAACATTTCCAGCGCAAGCAGTCGCGAAATGTTAGCATTTAGAACTGTGGCATGTGGGGTGTTGGCAGTGTATTTGCGCCTGCGTTCAAAGGTTTGCTGAATGGATAACTGAACGCTGCGCTGGGACAAGGACGTGCTTGATGATGGTGTTCTTTCTGCGTAGGCAACTGCAGGTGCAGGAGTGGAGGAGGCTTGTTCGCAGGCAGCATGGACAGAGGATTGGCTCGCATGCACAACCAGCGAAGACGTAGCAGTGACATCAGCAAGCACTGCTCCTCGACTCTGTTGTACTTCCCACAAAGTCGGGTGCTTGGCTGACATGTGCCTGATCATGCTGGTGGTGGTCAGGCTGCTAGTTTTGGTACCCCTGCTGATGCTGGCACGGCAGGTGTTGCAAATGGCCTTTTTTGAATCATCTGGATCCAACTTAAAAAACTGCCAGACTCGTGAAGACCTAACATTTGTACAGGCACCTTGTGTCGTCGTGTTGTTACGGGGAACGGTTGCCTGACTTCTGCCTGGGACCACCACCCTGCTTCTTACTGCCTGTTGTGATGCTACGCCTCCCTCCCCCTGTGCACTGCTGTCCTCGCTCTGCATATCCTCCTGCCAGGTTGGGTCAGTTACTGGATCATCCACCACGTCGTCTTCCTCTTCCGCACCCTGCTCCTCCTCCTGACTTGCTGACAATTGTGTCTCATCATCGTCCACCACTTGTTGAGACACGTTGCCAACTTCGTGAGAACGTGGCTGCTCAAATATTTGGCTATCTGTACAGACGATCTCCTCATGACCCACTTCAATATGAGCTGGCGAGAGGCCAGAATGTGTGAATGGAAACGTGAACAGCTCTTCCGAGTGTCCAAGTGTGGGATCATTAATGTCCGAGGAGGACGTGTACTCAGCCTGGTGGTAGGAAGGAGGATCAGGTTCAGAAATGTGCGGTGCAGTATCACGGCTACTGACACTTGACCGTGTGGAAGACAGAGTGTTTGTGGTGGTGCCAATCTGACTGGAAGCATTATCCGCTATCCAACTAACAACCTGTTGACACTGGTCTTGGTTCAAGAGCGGTGTACTGCTGCGGTCCCCAAGAATTTGGGACAGGACGTGCGAGCGACTAGATGTGGCCCTTTGTTGTGGCGAAATTAGAGCTTGCCCACGACCTCGGCCTCTGCCTGCACCACCATCACGTCCACTTCCTTGTTCCTTGCCAATGCCCTTGCGCATTTTGCAATGCTGTGCACTGCTGACGTGTATATTCACTACTTGTGCGTTATATCAAAGTTTCTGGAAATTGCACACCAGTGCACCTGTACGCTGCCACCAACAGGCACACACGTGCGGTTTTAAAAACCAAGCACGGACGCAATAATAACCTAACACAGGTTTTAGGAGCAAAAATTAAGAACTCTGACACTATCAGCCACTGCTGACTGACGTGTATTATACACTACACTTGTGCGTTATATAATAGTTTGGTAAACGCACACCAGTGCACCTGTACGCTGCCACCAACAGGCACACACGTGCGGTTTTAAAAACCAAGCACGGACGCAATAATAACCTAACACAGGTTTTAGGAGCAAAAATTAAGAACTCTGACACTATCAGCCACTGCTGACTGACGTGTATTATACACTACACTTGTGCGTTATATAATAGTTTGGTAAACGCACACCAGTGCACCTGTACGCTGCCACCAACAGGCACACACGTGCGGTTTTAAAAACCAAGCACGGACGCAATAATAACCTAACACAGGTTTTAGGAGCAAAAATTAAGAACTCTGACACTATCAGCCACTGCTGACTGACGTGTATTATACACTACACTTGTGCGTTATATAATAGTTTGGTAAACGCACACCAGTGCACCTGTACGCTGCCACCAACAGGCACACACGTGCGGTTTTAAAAACCAAGCACGGACGCAATAATAACCTAACACAGGTTTTAGGAGCAAAAATTAAGAACTCTGACACTATCAGCCACTGCTGACTGACGTGTATTATACACTACACTTGTGCGTTATATAATAGTTTGGTAAACGCACACCAGTGCACCTGTACGCTGCCACCAACAGGCACACACGTGCGGTTTTAAAAACCAAGCACGGACGCAATAATAACCTAACACAGGTTTTAGGAGCAAAAATTAAGAACTCTGACACTATCAGCCACTGCTGACTGACGTGTATTATACACTACACTTGTGCGTTATATAATAGTTTGGTAAACGCACACCAGTGCACCTGTACGCTGCCACCAACAGGCACACACGTGCGGTTTTAAAAACCAAGCACGGACGCAATAATAACCTAACACAGGTTTTAGGAGCAAAAATTAAGAACTCTGACACTATCAGCCACTGCTGACTGACGTGTATTATACACTACACTTGTGCGTTATATAATAGTTTGGTAAACGCACACCAGTGCACCTGTACGCTGCCACCAACAGGCACACACGTGCGGTTTTAAAAACCAAGCACGGACGCAATAATAACCTAACACAGGTTTTAGGAGCAAAAATTAAGAACTCTGACACTATCAGCCACTGCTGACTGACGTGTATTATACACTACACTTGTGCGTTATATAATAGTTTGGTAAACGCACACCAGTGCACCTGTACGCTGCCACCAACAGGCACACACGTGCGGTTTTAAAAACCAAGCACGGACGCAATAATAACCTAACACAGGTTTTAGGAGCAAAAATTAAGAACTCTGACACTATCAGCCACTGCTGACTGACGTGTATTATACACTACACTTGTGCGTTATATAATAGTTTGGTAAACGCACACCAGTGCACCTGTACGCTGCCACCAACAGGCACACACGTGCGGTTTTAAAAACCAAGCACGGACGCAATAATAACCTAACACAGGTTTTAGGAGCAAAAATTAAGAACTCTGACACTATCAGCCACTGCTGACTGACGTGTATTATACACTACACTTGTGCGTTATATAATAGTTTGGTAAACGCACACCAGTGCACCTGTACGCTGCCACCAACAGGCACACACGTGCGGTTTTAAAAACCAAGCACGGACGCAATAATAACCTACTAACAGGTTTTTTTGGGGAGCGACAATTACAGTACAGACAAGTCAGACACTATCTGGACTGTTTTACACTGTGTACACCAGCCCCAGATATGAAGGCTGGTATACGGTCACCACTACCCTGCCTGCCTGCCTGCCTGTATACTGCTACAATAGTCCTGACAAGGACTCTTTTGGTCACTAGCCTGTATTCAGACCTGGCTATACCCTGCCTGTATATAGCAACAATAGTCCTGAGAAGGACTCTGCTACTGTACTCCGACCTGGCTATACCCTGCCTGCCTGTATACAACTAGAATAGTCCTGAGAAGGACTTTTGGTCACACTGTTTGCAGCCCTGCAACTGAAAAAGCTATAAAGGGCCGCAAAGCTTTCCCTGAATCAGCGACACTCTCCCTACACTCACTGTCAGAATAGCTGTGAGCAGAGCACAGCGCGCCGGCCGATATAAAGGCTCGGTGACGCTGTGCAGGCCGGCCAATCACTGCAATTCCACAACTAACAGGGCTGTGGCATTGCAGTGGTCTGCCAGCCAATCCCTGCATGAGGGCTGGCTCTCAAAAGAGCGCCAACATGCAGAAATGAAGACCACGAGTAAAGCACGAGTATCGCGAGATTACTCGGTCCCCGCCGAGCAGCCCGAGTACAGTGATACTCGTGCGAGTACCGAGTAGTGACAAGCATGCTCGCTCATCACTAGTAAGGATGCAAAGTTAATATTTGGTGGTAAATTTAAAAAACTTGTTTGACCTTAAGAGACAGGGCCAAAGCAAAGTCAGTTTTGGTAGGAAAAAGTTTTACCATTATGCTACCTAATATAACACTATGGAAATTACTTACTCTCTACTAAAAAAAATCTCCCCAAATTTATTTTAGACAGATTCACTTGATTTGGCTCATAAATTTGATTTAATCTCAATAAAAATATAAAAATATTTAAAATCAAAACTGGCATGATTGCCATAAAAATAATTTTCTTATGCTCTGAGGTCTCTCTAGATCATAAATCATAATAAATGAAGGGGAGGTAAGAGGTTAAAAATAATAAAATACATGATTCTCACCTATCTCGTTGTCTCTCATGTGTCTCACACTGTCTCCGCTGCCACCACACTCCCCTGTTCCTCTGCACTTGTCCTTGGTTTTTCAGGTACTTCTATTGCAGAGGTGGAGGTGGCATAAGACAGGACAGGCGAATATAATGTGCAATGTTCTACAAAAGATGAGTAAAAAGTGTTTTTTATTTTATCCTTTCTCCAGCCTTCAAAGAGATATAGTAAACTGGCATTGATCTTGCTGCCATTTTGCTGGATTTGTAAGAATTGACGCTCAAAAATTTGGAATTCACTGGAACAAGTTTGGATAAATTCATAACATATTTGATAAATTACTAATCAATTTGCTAATCTGTACATAGTAAAACTTGGGTAAATACTTATTTATTATGTAAATACAGCTTTCCAGATAATCACAGAACGCATTCAAGGAAGATATTCTTTCCTTCATATAACATGCTTTTTTCATAGTGCGGTTTTCCGCTGTATTGGATCTGCTGCTCATTTTGACAAGGAGCCAGACTTTCCATGATCATTCCATTTACATGCAGGCTACACCTTAAAGTCACAAGTTTCCTACATCCTAGGGTTCTAACATATTGTTTGTTCTTGTCAACAGCAACACAGTACATATCATCAGAACTATTTTAAACATCTCTATTTTGGTCTCCATCTGTTTTGACTGTTAGCTCTGTGGGGAAAATACTTCTTAATTGATCACACAGCAATATCCTGCATAGTTTTCGTATCAGCTCTGCTGGATAGCCATCACAGTATTATTCTCTCAACATCTTGCAAAATGTGTTTCCTCACTATGAAGACAGCAACCACCAACTGCTAATCAACATCAAGAAGATATCTGTGGAAACATACTGTTATTGGCTCCTGGAGTTTTGCATAATCGTGTCTACTGTACCTGGTATGGGGACCTTTATAGGTTTCAATGGCATTGTAACAATAGCCTTAACTGAATTTATAAAATTAGGTATGATGTGAGGAGTTCACGTATCTATAATTAAAGAATATACTATAGAGTCACATTTATTTTACCACAGTGCCTTGGGTAGTAAACACTGAGCATTGAGTAGTCCAACAAGGATCATAAATTTTGACAGCCATCTGTTTCCTATGTCCATCCAGGACCATTACTGAAAACTAGCAAAAGAAAACATGAATAAGAGGCAAGGCGATATAAAGGATGCATAAAACAGGCATAGGCACATAAATATATTAAATCCAATATGCATGACTCTCTTTATCATGAATTGCTAAGTGCTTCAGAGAATGGTTAAGAATTCAAGACTAGTAGGAAATTGATTGCTTGAAATATTAAGTGAAACATACCCATATTTACCTGGGTAAAGAAATGTTCACTGTAAATTTCCATTTACACAAAGTTTTCTGGTCAAAAACATATTTAAAGCTGGACATTTTTAAAAGTCTTTTTCAGCCTTTGTTCTATAATTTGTACTTGAATTCGTTTAAAGGCTTATTTCTTAATGATATTTTTTTGCATTTTCTTCACTAAAAATCATGTATTTCATTTATTATTATGCATTGCTTATGCTTATATAGCAACATGATATTCTGCAGCGTTTTAGACAGATTATTATCACATTACTTATCATTATGTTTTTGGAGTGTGGTAAAAAAACGAAGAACTCACAGGAAACCCAAGCAAAGATGAGAAAAATGTCCAAATTCCTTGCCAATGTTGTATTTATTATTATTTATTATTATTATAGAACCATTTATTCCATAGTGCTTTACATGTGAAAAGGGCTATACATAATAGGGACAAGTAACACAATCATAAACAATACAAGGGACAGACAGGTATATGAGGAGAGAGGAACCTGCCCCCGAGGGCTCACAGTCTACAAGGGATGGGTGAGAATACAGTAGATGAGGGTGGAGATGGTCATGCGACGCTATAGCGGACTGAGGGTTACTGCAGATTGTAGGTTTGTCAGAAGAGGTAGGTCTTTAAGTTTCTTTTGAAGCTTAACAAGGTAGACAAGAGTCTGAGATGTTGTGACAGAGAGTTCCAGATTATGGGGGATATATTGGAGAAGTCTTGGATGTGATTGTAAGATGAAGAAATACAAATGGAGTAGAGATGGAAATCTTGTGAGGTTCGGAGGTTGCACCCAAGTAAGGGCCGGGAGACTTATTCACAGATGTATGACTGACACAGGTTGCGGATGGCTTTGTCTGTCATGGTTAGGATGTTGAACTGAACTCGTTGAGTAATGGGAAGCCAGTAAAGGGATTAGCAGAGAGGTTGGGGAGTAGTGGAGGGACAAGTTAATTAGTCTGATAGCATAGTTTAGAATAGATTGTAGGGATGCGGGAGTGTTAGAAGGGAGGCCACAGTGCAATAGGTTGCAATACTCCTGGTGGGAGGTAATAACAGCAGGGGTTCAAGAACTGAAATTTAGGGTCACCGACAGATAGGGTGCGAGATGAGGAAGTGTTGTGAGAATGAAAGATGCTAAAAGTTAGGTTGGTTAAGTCTGAGGAGATCTAGGGCCAAGTCTGTGATGCCCTTTAGAAGAAAGGAATGATCCACTGTGTCAAAGGCAGAGGACAGGTCCATGAGGAGCAGGACAGAGTAGTGTCACTTGGATTTGGTGGTTAGTAAGTCATTGGTGACTTTAGTAAGAGCAGTTTCAGTGGAATGATGCAGTTGAAAGCGAGATTATGGCCAGTCAAAGATGGAGCAGGAAGAGAGGTGCGAGGACAGTTTAAGATGTACATGCTGTTCCAGTAGTTTTGAGACATGGGGAGAAGTGATATGGGGCAATAGTTTGACACAGAGGAAGGGTCAAGGGAGAGCTTTATGTGGATGAGTGTGATGTGATGGAGGCATCTTTAAAGCATGCACGGAATACACCAGTTGATAGTGAAACGTTCAAGAGATAGGTTAGAGTTGGGATGAAGACTGTGTTGAGATTGGGAATAAGGTGGAACTGTAGCGCGTCAAGTGGACAGGAGGTGAGATGTGATCTTGAGCATAGAGAGGAATGTTTCTCTTCTGTAATGGTGGAGAAGTTGGTCATGGAGGCAAAAGGCTGAGGGGCTTTGGGGATTATGGGCCAAAGCTTAATATGTTGTTGTCAATCTTCTGCTTGAAGAAAGATGCAACGTCTTCAGCTGAGATGAGAGGAGAGGGAGGAGGCACTGGGGGACAGAAGAGAAAGATGAAAGTGTTGAATAGCTGTTTCGTGTTGTGAGATAAGGTGGATATGAGAGATAAGAAGTAGATTTGTTTTGGAGCAGAGCAGTGCAGACTTGAAAGTGGTGAGGGACTATTTGTGTGTGATCCTGCAATCCTTGAAGCCTGTCTCAGTTCTTTAGTCTGGCTTGTGTACTAAGGTTGCCTGTTGATTGTACAGGTTTTGGTATACATGATGGGGCAGCCGATTCGAGAGCTGCAGAAATTGTGTTATTATATAAAGTGGCAGCAGCATCTGCATCGTGTACAGAAGTTATCTCTGCAAGAGGGAGAAGGAACTGAGAAAGTGAGTGTAAATCAAAGTGTTTAAGATTTCTGTGAGGGTGGGAAAGTTTGTGGGGTGGGGTTGTGTATTTAGAGAAGAGAGGATAGAAAACGTAAGTAGGTTGTGGTCAGACAGGTGGAGAGGTGAGTTTGAAAGGTTAAATAGGGAACAGAGGCGGGTGAAGATAAGGTTCAGCGTGTGGCCATCTTTCTGTGTATCTGCAGACGACCATTGTGTGAGGCTGAAGGAGGAAGTGAGTGTTAAAAGTTTAGAGACAGCTGAGTGGGAGGTGTGAATGGGGAATGTTAAACTTGGTGGGATTTGATCCTAGGACTCCAGCTGGAAAGCAAGAATGCTAACCATTTATCCACCTTGATTTGATTGCATGTTTTCTAATCGTATAATTATTTATACTATTATTAGATTATTTGTATTATTTATTATAACAATTTTAATTCTAAAGTAACAACATATTAAGCAGCTCTTTACAAATCAGATGGGACATGTAGAAACAAAATAAGACATTATATTGTTACACATAAATCAACAAATAACACAGTAAGGGAGGTACTATAACCAAGCTTTCGATCTTTGAGGAAATTTTGGTGACATAAAGGGTTAAAAGTGATTGTAAAGCAGCAATCAGCATAATCAATAGGGGCACTCAAATAAAGCTGCATTAGTCAGTCAACAGACAGTACCTGTAAAAGGATAGGTGCAAACGGCTACTTAGTGCATGGAGTTTGAGGAAACAGATGACATGAAAAATGGTAAGAGGGACCAGATTCTGAAGAAAAGTTAGAAAGAAAAAAGAGGGAATAACTAGATTAGTGAGTGTTACGGGGGGACCGGCAGATTAGGCCCAGGGGGTATATGTCCCAATCGCCAGTCGGGGCCCACCGTGCTCCAGATGGCAATGGAGCTGCTGACACCCTGTGGGTTAGGCGGAGACTATAGAGCTGATGACTCAGAGATAACCCAGGAGACCTGGGAAGTGGTCATGTTTGTAGGGACATGTCAAACCGGACGACAACCCAGTTAGCGTTTCGGTGGAGCAGGCGCTACTCCGACCACGTGTGTAGGGAACACGTCAGGCCGGATGGTAACTAGTTAGCGTTGACCAAGAAGACCGCTGCGACAGTGCCCTGTCGGCCACGTGTGTAAGGCACGTCAGGCCGAGCGGTCCTTCGATTAGCGTTTCTGGTCACCACTCGACTGGCCACGTGTGTGAAGGACATGTCAGACCAGGTAGTCACACCAGTAGCATTTGACTGGGAAGCCGAGGAGAGAAATAGGGTTCACACACCCATTCCAGGAACACCCTGTTAACTCCACAGGGGTTTTGAAATACGCTGTCTGTGCGCGTAGTGGGCACTCTCAGACAGGTGACGCAGCAGGTATGCTGACTGTGTGCGTAGAGGACACAATCGGAAAAGTAACGCAACAGGTATGCTGTTCGTGTGCGTAGGAGGCACAAATGGATAGGTGACACAGCAGCCGCAGTCCAGTTAACGCCACTGGACTGCTATAGCACAACTGGAACGGCAGCAAGGAAGCACGGCGCCTGACCCTGATGTGCTGAGCCACGAATCTTGGCATGACAGGCACCGTTCGCCTAGCCCTACCTACCCCTTCCAACAAAGCTTATGCCACCATGAACTCTAAATGAAGACTGCGCACCTCCATGTTGTCTCCAGCCCCTTTTATAACCTGGGTCCACCCCAAACCCAGGGTGGAACCACCAAGGTCCAATAGCAGAGTGCCATGTCATCAGTGACGTCACCAGCGACCTATCCGGAAACGCCATGTCATTGATGACCCCATGGCAGCCACGCCCCAAACACTTCACCAGTCATCGTCTGACGACCAATGGTGAGGTGCTAGATCATAGGGGCGGGCATCTGTGAGCCAGTCCGGAGTGGCCACGTCATCAGGACACCGACATCCTCTGCCCTATCAGGGCCTGCCACCTCACGGACATGCTCAGTGTGGTTCTTACCAGACCTAGCCTCTAATGCACTAAGTGCCTGAGCATGCTCAGTAGCCTGAACAACAGACTCAGAAATCAGACTATCTGCCTGAGCATGCTCAGTAGGCACATCCCAGAACTTCGACACAGCACGAAGTAAAAGTACCTATGCAAAGAGGCTGTTAGGATTAATTGTGGGAGCATGCTCAGTAGCCTGAACTGAGGACTTAGTTTCAGAAATGACACAATCAGGCTGAGCATGCTCACTAGGCAAAACACCGGGCTTAGACTCTGGCTGGGGTAAAACGGTGCACGCATGCACACTAGCCGCCTCTCCACACTTAGACGTGGTGGAAGGAGCAGCCAACTGGACGACCCGAGGCACGGCCAAGAACGGCAGCCGGCGCCTTGGTGCAACAGGAACTGCAGCAGGCTGTTTGCGGCTATGGCAGCACCAGTTCGTAACAGTACCCCCCCTCTAGCGACCCTCCCACTCGAATGGTCTGTAGTCGCCAAAGATACCACTGAGCGACGGGCGTAAGATGGAAACATGCAGTGGGAGCTAGAAGACTCACTCAACCGCGTAATCACCCCAGACGACCACTCAATATGTGGGGAATGCTGCTTCAACCAAGGAATATCCAGCAGGATATCATCTGCACCCTTAGGGAGAACCAGAAATGAAATAGTCTCCCTATGCCCCGATGACATGGCAAGGGTAATTGGCACTGTCCGCTGGTAAATTACCTTGGCAACAAGGACCCATCCATCAAACGGACTCTCACTGGCCTTGGCATTTGCACCAGCAGAATGGCATGCCGCCAGGCAAAAGAGGAGGAGATGAAACTATCCCTAGCACATGTGTCCACACTTGCCCTTGTAAACCATGTTGACCCTTAAAAGGAAATTGACACAGGAAACGTCACCCTAATGGATGACGCAGAGTCCAGTCTACCTCCAGCTATGGTCACCAATCGCGGTCGCTTACCCTGACGCTTTGGCAATGGTTGGCATAATGACCATACTGCCCACAAGCGTAACAGGAAATGCCCTTGTGACTTGATGACCTAGCAGCACCAACCCTAGAGACATCCATAGGGACAGAGACATCCTCTAAGGGAGGTGCAGTAGGAGAGACCACCACAGTGGCTGAACGACCCTCTGACCTGCGCTCCAGCTGACGTTCGGAGGTCCGTAGGTCAATGCGAGTAGCCAGAGTCATAAGGCTCTCAAGGGTAGTTGGTACCTCGCGCGACGCTAACGCGTCCTTCACTTGCGAGGCTAATCCCCTCCAGAACATTGGAATGAGAGTCCTCTCTGGCCACTCCAGTTCTGCAGCAAGTGTCCTGAAGCTCACAGCATATTGACTCGAGGAGGTACGCCCCTGCTCCAATGTCAGTAGCTGTAAGGCCGAGTCGTGAGTGACCTGAGGCCCCTGGAACACTTGCCTCAAAGACTCCAAAAACACCTCAGAGTCCTAAAGTATGGGGTCATTCCTCTCCCACAATGGTGTAGCCCACTCCAGTGCTCTATCAGAGAGCAAGGAGATGATAAACCCCACCTTCGACCTCTCTGTAAGGAACCATGCAGCCAGCAACTGCAGACGGATTGAGCACTGGTTCACGAATCCCCTCCATGCCTTGCTGTCCCCTGAAAACTTGTTGGGCAGCGAGAGGTGAGGGAGGGTTGGAGTGGGCTTGGTGGCCGACACCATTGCAGCCGCTTGAGCCACCACATCATCCATATCAGCAGCAAGAGCAGACTGCTCCAGAGACCTCACTCTGGCATCAAGCTGCAGTATGAACTGACATAGCTGCTCCATCTCCGCCATGCCTGCCAGACCCTGGCACAGCCTTACTGTTACAGGGGGACCAGCAGACTAGGACCAGGGGTTATATGTCCCAATCACCAGTCGGGGCCCACCGTGCTCCAGATGGCAATGGAGCTGCTAGCACCCTGTGGGTTAAGCGGAGACTATAGAGCTGATGACTCAGAGATAACCCAGGAGACCTGGAAACCGGTCACGTGTGTAGGGACATGTCAAACCAGACGACAACCCAGTTAGCGTTTTGGTGGAGTGGGCGCTACTCCGACCACGTGTGTAGAGAACACGTCAGGCCGGATGGTAACTAGTTAGCGTTGACCGAGAAGACCACTGCAACAGTGCCCTGTCGGCCATGTGTGTAAGGCGCGTCAGGCCGAGTGGTCCTTCGATTAGCATTTCTGGTCACCTCTCGACTGGCCACATGTGTGAAGGACACGTCAGACCAGGTAGTCACACCAGTAGCATTTTACTGGGAAGCCGATGAGAAAAATAGGGTTCACACACCCAATCCAGCAACACCCTGTTAACTCCACAGGGGTTCTGAAATACGCTGTCCGTGCGCGTAGTGGGCACTCTCGGACAGATGACGCAGCAGGCATGCTGTCCGTGTGCGTAGAGGACACAACCGGACAAGTAACGCAACAGGTATGCTGTTCATGTGCGTAGGAGGCACAAATGGACAGGTGACACAGCAGCCGCAGTCCAGTTAACACCACTGGACTGCTATAGCACAACTGGAACGGCACCAAGGAAGCACGGTGCCTGACCCTGATGTGCTGAGCCACGAATCTTGGCGTGACAAGCACCGTTCGCCTAGCCCTACCGACCACTTCCAACAAAGTTTATGTTACCATGAACTCTAAATGAAGACTGCGCACCTCCATGTTGTCTCCAGCCCCTTTTATAACCTGGGTCTGCCCCAAACCCAGGGTGGAACCACCAAGGTCCAATAGCAGAGTGCCATGTCATCAGTAGTGACATCACCAGCAACCTATCTGGAACTGCCACGTCATTGATGACCCCCATGGCAGCCACACCCCAAACACTTCACCAGTCATCATCTGACGACCAATGGTGAGGTGCTAGATCATAGGGGCGGGCATCTGCGAGCCAGTCTGGAGTAGCCACGTCATCAGGACACCTGACATCCTCTGTCCTATCAGGGCCTGCCACCTCACGGACATGCTCAGTGTGGTCCTTACCGGACCTAGCCTCTGATGCACTAAGTGCCTGAACATGCTCAGTAGCCTGAACAACAGACTCAGAAATCAGACTATCTGCCTGAGCATGCTCAGTAGGCACATCCCAGAACTTCGACACAGCACGAAGTCAAAGTACCTGTGCAAAGAGGCTGTTAGGATTAATTGTGGGAGCATGCTCAGTAGCCTGAACTGAGGACTTAGTCTCAGAAATGACACAATCAGGCTGAGCATGCTCACTAGGAAAAACACCGGTCTTAGACTCTGGCTGGGGTAAATCGGCGCACGCATTCGCACTAGCCGCCTCTCCACACTTAGACGTGGTGGAAGGAGCAGCCAACTGGATGACCCGAGGCACGGCCAAGAACGGCAGCTGGCGCCTGGGCGCAACAGGAACTGCAGCAGGCTGCTTGTGGCTATGGCGGCGCCAGTTCGTAACAGTGAGTTTATGTTATAGGCATGTCTAGAGGGTTGTATTTTAGAGCATGCTTAAAATGGTGGATGCCATGAATTATCCGGGATCTGGGGTAGTGCATTCCATGGAATTGGAGCAGCACACAAAAAGTGTTGGGGTCAGAAGTAAGAAGTTTGGATCATCGAGAATATTAGTCTTGGGTATTAGTGGAATGGAGAGCTCTGGTAGGGTGGTAGACAGAGATAAGCGAGATGTAGGCTGGTAGGCAGATGAAGAAGTAGATGTAGGGCAAAGCAGAACTTTGGACAGCTCTGTGGTGAGAGTGATTATTTATATTATTCTCTGTTGTGGCTGGACAATGATTTGAAAGTTCAATGCGTTTACAAACCTTTTGGAAAATGCAGTTTATATGAGGATATGATTGGTTTTTAAGATGAACAACTATGGAGGTTCAAAGGCAAAAAGCACCAAAAAATGAAGAGTGAAAAACACAAAATATACAACTAAAGTAAAAAATACTACTTGTCGAAAAACCTATTTTCCACATTTTTTGAAGAAGAAATTGGAAATCTTTTAAGTAGCTCTTTTTAAACAATGTATACAACACAGAAAAGTAAATATGCATCATTCTTTGCTATGTTAATAATTTACAATAACTATTTCACTGCTCTGGCTCTGCTTTATATAGTATTAGCAAATGCAATTTCCAGACACTTCTATAAGAAGTTGCACTATCTAAAGGCTCTTCTGTTACTGGAAGTATCTTTCTCAAATCAGGAACAGTATTTGAATAGCTAATTTTCCACTTATTTAGTAGAAGATCTTGCTCAGACATGAGACATTCTTCAGTGCATAGCTAATTCAGCATAAATTTGAGGCAGACATTGCATGAAGACATTTTCAAATTGAAACCACTGCATTACAATGTGCTGAACATCCCCATAGTACCGGAAAAGTAAATTATTTGGCTTTTAAGCACAAAGTGTCATTGTTCTTCAATACATTCCCTTTAATTTAAAAATGACACCTACTTGCAGTATGTTCATCTCTAGAATGGAAGAAAGACTCACTGTTTTAATTTTCTTTTATGCGGCTGTGTATGCTGCATATATTTATCAAGGTGGAAAATCACATTTGTCACTGTGATAGAACAGTGAAAGAAAGAAAAGAATGGAAAATACATTTGCAATTTCGCATTACACTTTTACCGAGAACGAGACCGAGTAGGCCCTTTTTAATGCTGAAAAATTTGAAATCACAATTTAATCTAATACAAAATATGTTCATCCTGCAATATTAAGGTTTACACAGAAATTATTTTATGCTTCTATATTAAGTATTACAAAAATGAAAGTCTCAAATAAAACAATATCTAAAAATAAAAAAGGGATAAAATAACCATGTATTTAAGGTAACTGTTTATGGGGCTTTAAGTCTAAATTCAATATTTTACTGAAAAGAAATAGCATCAGTCAAGTCAATAACTTGAATGTGCAGAACATTGTGGATGCAATAAGCCAGCTCATAGTTTATCAATAGTAAAACCTTTGCATGAATGAAAGCTACTAGGCCCTAGAAGATCAGAGTAGACATCAATGTTGAAAAAATTAATTTGTCTGTACAATGAAATAGTCAATGAAATAGCAATTTAAAAAAGTGAATTAGCATTACTTAATCTAAATCAGAGTTTATGCCAGATAACAATGCCTATGTAATGAATCTACATGCAAAGTAGCCATTATTCATTTATAAAACATGTCCACTCCAGCTAAACCATCAAATAAGGAACCACAGTGTGACATGCAAATTACTCATCATTATTGTTTTATGAAAAAAAGGGAAATTCTCCCCGTCCCAGATCTTATTTTAAATTGTGTGTGTGTGTGGGGGCGGAGTTGCATATAAGTGTACATAAATATATGTATATGTATTAAAGATGTCAGGTCTTTTGGAAATCAATGATTTTGCCATTTTTTTCCAGAAAAAGTTAATTTGCATCAAATTAAGTCACAAGAATTCTAATACTGGAAAGCTTCTAATTGCTCATAAAATAAACGTAGGGGAGAGGAGAGTAAGAAAATATTACTGTCTGCAAGGGCTTACAATTTATATATAAAAGAGAAAGCAGACCCCACTAACGATGAGAGATAAAGCTCTACATAACAGATAAGATCCTGATGTTAGAGCTTACACTTTATAGAAGACAAAGATTTAACCTGTGACTCTAGAGATGAAGAATAACATACAAACTGTGCGCTACTGAGAACTGCTGATCTGCGATGACCCAGGTACTGACCACCACTGTACAAGGTATGATAATCTGCTAGATGTAATAGCTACAGTGTAATATGGGGAAGCTTGCACATTATGGGGAATCCAACACAGCAATGCAAAATGATGTTTGCCTACTCTTCGATTGCTTCAGCAATGTGGGAAATGGTGCCGGGCAGGTTATCTTTACTTTGCAATTCGTGAATCGAATCTCAAAATAATCAAATTTGTATGAAGCATTGCATTTCAGGAAATTAGATTTGAACTTGATCCTCTATAGATTGGTTTGCTCATCTCTAATGTTTGTGTATTCATTCCAATCAGTAGACGTTCATCACGAGTATCAAAAAATGTGGCTTTTTATAATCTTAGGCTGCTTTACGCACAGAGACATCACTAGCGATGTTGCTGGTGAAAGCACTCGCCCCCGTCGGTTGTGCATCACGGGTAAATCGCTGCCCGTGGCGAACAACATCGCTAACACCCGTCACACATACTTACCTGCCTAGCGACGTTCCTGGGGCTGACAAATCACCTCCTTTATAAGGGGGCGGTTTGTGCGGCGTCACAACGGCATCACTAAGCGGCCGCCCAATAGAAGCGGAGGGGCGGAGATGAGCGGCCGTAACATCAAGTCCACCTCCTTCCTTCCTCATTGGCGGCGTCCGCAGGTACGATGTTGTTCCTTGTTCCTGTGGTGTCACACATAGCAATGTTTGCTGCCATAGGAAAGACGAACATCATCGAACCTGCAGCAGCAACGATATTTGAGATTAGAACGATGTGTCAACAATCAATGATATGGTGAGTATTTTTGATCGTTAACGGTCATTCCTGCATTTCACATGCAACGACATTGCTATCAAGGCCGGATGTGCGTTACGAATTCCGTGACCCCAACGACATCTCGTTAGCGATGTTGTTGCGTGTAAAGCCCCCTTTTGCATGGCAATGCCCAAGAAAGGCTGTAAGTCATGATAGTAAAGTTCAATTTAATGGAAAAGTGGTCAGGTTTATTCATGTAGAAAACTCTAACCATTATTAAACGTGAATTAGAAAACTGCAAGATCATTTTCCAAAATAAGCCAAGGAAATTTAAAATGGCTTCTTGAACCTTCCTTGACATTTATTTTTTCTTGACTTCTAATACTTTTGAAAAGTTTTACAAGGTTCTGTTATGTTTCAACTAGAGTTGAGCGCGGTTCGTGGTTCGTGGTTCTCCAGTTCTAGGCTCGAGTGATTTTGGGGCCTGTTCTAGATCGAACTAGAACTCGAGCTTTTTGCAAAAGCTCGATAGTTCTAGAAACGTTCGAGAATGGTTCTAGCAGCAAAAAACCAGCTAAATCACAACTTGGTTTCTGCTGTAATAGTGTAAGTCACTCTGTGAATCACACTATTATGACATTTCAGTGTATAGTGTGCGTGAACAGCGCCTTCAGATCACTGCTGTTTCTATAATGGCGATCGCCATTTTTTTTTTTTTTTTCTTGTCTTCCTTCCCTAAGCGCGCGCGTCTTGTGGGGCGGGCCAGCATGTCAGCCAATCCCAGACACACACACAGCTAAGTGGACTTTGAGCCAGAGAAGCAACGGCATGTGTGATAGGATGTCCATGTCACATGTCCCTGCATTATAAAACCGGACATTTTCTTCCAGGACGCCATTATCTGCCTTCTGCGTCTTTGGTGTCAGACATCACTGTCGCAGCTCCGTCCTCCTGAGTCCTATCGCCGATACAGCTGTATGCGCTGCATACACAGCGTTAGACAGCTTAGGGAGAGCACTTTATAGCAGTCCTTTTAAGGGCTCAAACCGGCAGGGTCAGAGTTAAGGTGACAGGTCCTGAAAACAGCGCCAGCGTCTGTGTAGCCAAGGTCAGGGATTTCCTCCCTGCATTTCCCTATTAGGAGGGATAGAAAGGCAGGCTTCCATTCCTCTACCCAGAGCCCCAAAATCCTGGCACTGTACCCTCGTGTCCTCTGCATACTCCAACTCATTATAACTAAGCCATTATACTAGCAAACACTCAGTGTACCTAGTGGCATCCTATACGTGGCTATTGGACTTTGCTATAGTCCCACTAGTGCAAAGACATTTGCAGAGCGCATCTGCCTGCATTGCAGACTCCAACTCATTATAACTAAGCCATTATACTAGCAAACACTCAGTGTACCTAGTGGCATCCTATACGTGGCTATTGGACTTTGCTATAGTCCCACTAGTGCAAAGACATTTGCAGAGCGCATCTGCCTGCGTTGCACACTCCAACTCATTATAACTAAGCCATTATACTAGCAAACACTCTGTGTACCTAGTGGCATCCTATCTGTGGCTATTGGACTTTGCTATAGTCCCACTAGTGCAAAGACATTTGCAGAGCGCATCTGCCTGCATTGCACACTCCAAAACATTATAACTAAGCCATTATACAAGCAAACACTCAGTGTACCTAGTGGCATCCTATACGTGGCTATTGGACTTTGCTATAGTCCCACTAGTGCAAAGACATTTGCAGAGCGCATCTGCCTGCGTTGCACACTCCAACTCATTATAACTAAGCCATTATACTAGCAAACACTCAGTGTACCTAGTGGCATCCTATACGTGGCTATTGGACTTTGCTATAGTCCCACTAGTGCAAAGACATTTGCAGAGCGCATCTGCCTGCGTTGCACACTCCAACTCATTATAACTAAGCCATTATACTAGCAAACAGTCAGTGTACCTTATGGCATCCTATACGTGGCTATTGGACTTTGCTATAGTCCCACTAGTGCAAAGACATTTGCAGAGCGCATCTGCCTGCATTGCAGACTCCAACTCATTATAACTAAGCCATTATACTAGCAAACACTCAGTGTACCTAGTGGCATCCTATACGTGGCTATTGGACTTTGCTATAGTCCCACTAGTGCAAAGACATTTGCAGAGCGCATCTGCCTGCGTTGCACACTCCAACTCATTATAACTAAGCCATTATACTAGCAAACACTCTGTGTACCTAGTGGCATCCTATCTGTGGCTATTGGACTTTGCTATAGTCCCACTAGTGCAAAGACATTTGCAGAGCGCATCTGCCTGCATTGCACACTCCAACTCATTATAACTAAGCCATTATACTAGCAAACACTCAGTGTACCTAGTGGCATCCTATACGTGGCTATTGGACTTTGCTATGGTCCCACTAGTGCAAAGACATTTGCAGAGCGCATCTGCCTGCGTTGCACACTCCAACTCATTATAACTAAGCCATTATACTAGCAAACACTCAGTGTACCTAGTGGCATCCTATACGTGGCTATTGGACTTTGCTATAGTCCCACTAGTGCAAAGACATTTGCAGAGCGCATCTGCCTGCATTGCACACTCCAACTCATTATAACTAAGCCATTATACTAGCAAACACTCAGTGTACCTAGTGGCATCCTATACGTGGCTATTGGACTTTGCTATAGTCCCACTAGTGCAAAGACATTTCCAGAGCGCATCTGCCTGCATTGCACACTCCAACTCATTATAACTAAGCCATTATACTAGCAAACACTCTGTGTACCTAGTGGCATCCTATCTGTGGCTATTGGACTTTGCTATAGTCCCACTAGTGCAAAGACATTTGCAGAGCGCGTCTGCCTGCGTTGCACACTCCAACTCATTATACCTAAGCCATTATACTAGCATTTTTTGCTGCCAGTTTAAGGGCCGTAGTTGCATTGTCAGGGATATTTATTCTTTATTATTCTGCTGTTAATAAAGCTAGACCACCACTGCAATCTTCACCACCTCTCAATTTTTACTACCACATTTTCAGTCCACAATCTTGTCGCAATCAACATGAGTGGCAAAATGACAGATGCTGGTGGAAAGGGGAAAAGGCGTGGTGGAAAAGGCAAAAAAGGTTTTGTCTGTGGGGAAGGTGGCAAAGCTCCATTAACATCTGCTGAAGATAGACCATCTACCAGCAAAAGTAAGATGTCTACTACTTACCGTGGACAATCCGATGTGCTCCCTTTTTTACGGACACGAACAACAGGAAGAAAGGTAGATGATGGGCAAAAAAGGAAAATGCTTGAATGGATCTCAAGTGGTCCAACAAGTGCCCTCTCAGCCACTTCAAGTACCGCATCCAAAAAACACCAGTCCTCTGAGTTGTCATCCCAATCACACTTGATTTCTCCCAGCTCTGAAGTCTCCATCAGCCCTGCACAGTATGGTGGAACTGAGATGGCTGAGTCTGCAGAGCTGTTCAGTCACACTATAGCCTGGGAATCAGAGGTCTGCTCCCAAGCTACAGTGAGTACAGAACAGGAAATGGTCTGCAGTGATGCCCAGAACCTTTGTGACTCTGATTCAGGCCGTGAGGACCAAGTTTCTGAGCATAATGTTGACCCTTTGTCACAAACTGTAACACCTGTGGTTATAGACAATGAGGAACATACTGATGAAGATGAGACGCAGATACCCGATTGGGATGACAACTTAAATATTCGGTCAGGGCAAGAAGAGGCTCGGTCTGAGGGGGAGGGGAGTGCAAACACAACAATTGATGATGAAGTTCTAGATCCCACCTACTGTCAACCCCCAGTCAGGCAATCGAGGAGGTCAACAGAGGCGGTGGAGGAGGATGCAACCGAAGACGAAGTTACCTTGCGCCTTCCTGGACAGAGTCGGAGCACTGGTAGCACGTCTACAACTGCATCCTCAGCCACCACTCTGCCTATGAGCATTATTCGTGGTGGATCAACAGGTCGCATGGCCTCTAAGCCTTACCTAGCCTGGTCCTTTTTTGACATAGAAAAAGCTCGCCCAAATTATGTGATCTGTAAACTTTGTCATGATTCTCTTAGTAGAGGTCAAAACCTCAGCAGTTTGACAACTTCTTCCATGAATCGTCACATGAATAAATATCATAGGTCCCGGTGGGAAGCTCACTGTGCTGCAATGCGGCCTAGCAGAGCGAACCATCCACCGCCTGCCCCTTCCAGTGCATCCGCGCGCTCTTCATCTTCTAGGACTGTGGGGACAGCTGTCACACCTGTTTTTCCACCCACAACTTCCACCACTGTAACCGCAACAGGCAGTTTGCTTGGTAGGTCGTCAGTTGGTTTGGAAGGGGAAACAAGTGAGTGTGTACAGCTCTCTCAGACATCGATAGCACCAACGTTGGATGAAGGCAACATCATGTATCCGCCTGCACTTTCCTCACAAACCTGCATTTTTCCAGGGACACCCTACTCAACACCGTCTACACACAGCAGCCAGATCTCTGTCCCTCAGATGTGGTCAAATAAAAGGCCACTTCCTCCGACCCATGACAAAGCTAAGAGGTTGACTCTATCCCTCTGTAAGCTGTTGGCTACCGAAATGCTGCCTTTCCGCCTAGTGGACACACAGGATTTTAGAGACCTTATGTCTGTCGCTGTGCCCCAGTACCAGATGCCTAGTCGCCACTACTTCTCTAAGAAAGGTGTGCCCGCGCTACACCAGCATGTCGCACACAACATCACCGCTTCCTTGAGAAACTCTGTGTGTGAACGGGTGCATTTCACCACCGATACTTTGACCAGTAAGCATGGACAGGGACGTTACATGTCGCTGACTGGGCACTGGGTAACTATGGTGATAGATGGTGAAGGGTCTGCTGCACAAGTCTTGCCGTCCCCACGACTTGTGTGTCAATCCTCTGTCTGTCCAAGTTCCGCCACTGCTTCTGCATCCTCCACCTCATCTGGGTCCTCCACCTCCACCCCAAGCCTGCCTGGTCAGGCCACCAGCGTTCTCACTGCGCAGAAGGAATCACGCACGCCTCATTACTATGCTGGCAGCAGAGCGCAACGTCATCAGGCGGTCTTTAGCTTGACATGTCTTGGGAATAAGAGTCACACAGCTGAGGAGTTGTGGTCAGCTTTGCGGTCCGAGTTTAATAAATGGTTGTCTCCACTCAACCTGCAGCCTGGTAAGGCCGTGTGCGACAATGCTGCAAACCTGGGTGCGGCCCTTCGCCTGGGCAAGGTGACACACGTACCTTGTATGGCTCACGTGTTGAACCTTGTCGTCCAGCAATTTTTAACACACTATCCCGGCCTAGATGGCCTTCTGAACAGGGCACGAAAACTGTCTGCTCACTTCCGCCGTTCAAGCGCCGCAGCAGAGCGACTTGCATCGCTCCAGAAGTCTTTCGGCCTGCCGGTTCATCGCCTGAAATGCGACCAGCGACTGTGGCAGCACCGCAGAGCCCTGGTGCAATACGTCATGACGTATAGCCTGGGCCAACGAGATGCAGAGGTGGGGCAGATCACCCTGATGGAGTGGTCTCAGATCAAGGACCTATGCACCCTTCTGCACAGTTTCGACATGGCGACGAATATGTTTAGCGCTGACATTGCCATTATCAGCATGACGATTCCAGTCATTTACATGCTGGAGCACACGCTAAACACTATTCGGAGTCAGGGGGTGGGACAACATGAAGGGGAGGAACTACAGGAGGATTCATATGCGCAAGGGACAACAACATCACCAAGGTCCAGACGTTCATCATCACTAACGTAGCAGGCATGGGACCATGGGGGACAGGGATCGACAAGGGCGCATAGTAGCAGGCGAAATGTTGAGCAAGGTGCAGGAGAACATGAAGAAATGGAGGACGAACTGTCCATGGACATGGAAGACTCAGCGGATGAGGGAGACCTTGGTCAAATTTCAGTTGAAAGAGGTTGGGGGGAGATGTCAGAGGAAGAAAGAACGGGTAGCACCTCTATGCCACAAACACAGCGTGGACTTGGTCCGCATGGCTGCGCAAGACACATGAGTGCCTTTTTGTTGCACTACCTCCAACATGACAGTCGTATTGTCAAAATTAGAAGTGATGATGACTACTGGATTGCCACACTATTAGATCCCCGGTACAAGTCCAAATTTTGTGACATAATTCCAGCCATAGAAAGGGACGCACGTATGCAGGAGTATCAGCAGAAGCTGTTACTCGATCTTAGCTCGGCTTTTCCACCAAACAACCGTGCAGGTGCAGGGAGGGAATCTCCCAGTTGTAACTTGACAAACATGGGACGGTCTCGTCATCTTCAACAGTCTACCCGTACCAGTAGGACCGTATCTGGTGCTGGTAACAGCAATTTTATGGAATCTTTTCATAATTTTTTTAGACCCTCTTTTGCAAGGCCACCAGAGACAACAAGTCTGACACATAGTCAATGGCTGGAGAGGATGATACAGGAGTATCTCCAAATGAACATCGATGCCATGACTGTGCAACTGGAGCCTTGCTCCTTTTGGGCTTCAAACCTAGAAAAATGGCCAGAGCTCGCAACTTACGCCTTGGAGATTTTGTCGTGTCCAGCTGCCAGCGTTGTCTCTGAACGTGTCTTCAGTGCTGCTGGGTGTGTGCTGACAGATAAGCGCACGCGTCTGTCCAGTGACAATCTGGACAGACTGACGTTCATCAAAATGAACAAGTCATGGATCCAGAAGGAATTTACAACCCCTGTGTCATCCTGGGGAGAGTAAATGCTTGTGGATTTGGAATGTGCTTGATGCAAATCTAGCTGTGAAGTGTACAACTAGGGCACAAGTGCTGCCACTGAATGGGTGGGTGTGTGTGGGGCACAATTTTTGGAAAAAAAGGGAGACTCCGCTTGGAGTAACCCTTGCTTACATTGTTTTTAAAAGAAGCCAAGATGAACAAGTCATGGTTCAGCAAAGACTTTATCTACCTACCCCGGTGTCATGCTGGGGACGGTTAATTATGGCGTATTTTTGAATGTGCTTGATGCAAATCAAAACATCCTGTTGGCAACTAGGGCCCAAGTGCTGCCACTGATGGGGTGGGTGTCTGTGTGGCCCAATTTTTGGAAAAAAGGGAGACTCCGCTTGGAGTAACCCTTGCTTACATTGTTTTTAAAAGAAGCCAAGATGAACAGAGCTGGAATCAGGAAAGACTTTGCTACCTACTCCGGTGTCATCCTGGGGACGGATAAGAATGGCGTATTTTTGAATGTGCTTGATGCAAATGTAGCTGTGAAGTGTACAACTGGGGCACAACTGCTGCCACTGAAGGGGTGGGTGTGTGTGGGGCCCAATTTTTGGAAAAAAAGGGAGACTCCGCTTGGAGTAACCCTTGCTTACATTGTTTTTAAAAGAAGCCAAGATGAACAAGTCATGTTTCAGCAAAGACTTTATCTACCTACCCCGGTGTCATGCTGGGGACGGTTAATTATGGCGTATTTTTGAATGTGCTTGATGCAAATCAAAACATCCTGTTTGCAACTAGGGCCCAAGTGCTGCCACTGATGGGGTGGGTGTCTGTGTGGCTCAATTTTTGGAAAAAAGGGAGACTCCGCTTGGAGTAACCCTTGCTTGCTGTGTTTTTAAAAGAAGCCAAGATGAACAGAGCTGGGATCAGGAAAGACTTTGCTACCTACCCCGGTGTCACCCTGGGGACGGATAAGAATGGCGTATTTTTGAATGTGCTTGATGCAAATGAAAACATCCTGATTGCAACTAGGGCCCAAGTGCTGCCACTGATGGGGTGGGTGTCTGTGTGGCCCAATTTTTGGAAAAAAGGGAGACTCCGCTTGGAGTAACCCTTGCTTGCTGTGTTTTTAAAAGAAGCCAAGATGAACAGAGCTGGGATCAGGAAAGACTTTGCTACCTACTCCGGTGTCATCCTGGGGACGGTTAATTATGGCGTATTTTTGAATGTGCTTGATGCAAATCTAGCTGTGAAGTGTACAACTGGGGCACAACTGCTGCCACTGAAGGGGTGGGTGTGTGTGGGGCCCAATTTTTGGAAAAAAAGGGAGACTCCGCTTGGAGTAACCCTTGCTTACATTGTTTTTAAAAGAAGCCAAGATGAACAAGTCATGGTTCAGCAAAGACTTTATCTACCTACCCCGGTGTCATGCTGGGGACAGTTAATTATGGCGTATTTTTGAATGTGCTTGAGGCAAATCAAAACATCCTGTTTGCAACTAGGGCCCATGTGCTGCAACTGATGGGGTGGGTGTCTGTGTGGCTCAATTTTTGGAAAAAAGGGAGACTCCGCTTGGAGTAACCCTTGCTTGCTGTGTTTTTAAAAGAAGCCAAGATGAACAGAGCTGGGATCAGGAAAGACTTTGCTACCTACCCCGGTGTCACCCTGGGGACGGATAAGAATGGCGTATTTTTGAATGTGCTTGATGCAAATCAAAACATCCTGTTTGCAACTAGGGCCCAAGTGCTGCCACTGATGGGGTGGGTGTCTGTGTGGCTCAATTTTTGGAAAAAAGGGAGACTCCGCTTGGAGTAACCCTTGCTTGCTGTGTTTTTATAAGAAGCCAAGATGAACAGAGCTGGGATCAGGAAAGACTTTGCTACCTACCCCGGTGTCACCCTGGGGACGGATAAGAATGGCGTATTTTTGAATGTGCTTGATGCAAATGAAAACATCCTGTTTGCAACTAGGGCCCAAGTGCTGCCACTGATGGGGTGGGTGTCTGTGTGGCCCAATTTTTGGAAAAAAGGGAGACTCCGCTTGGAGTAACCCTTGCTTGCTGTGTTTTTAAAAGAAGCCAAGATGAACAGAGCTGGGATCAGGAAAGACTTTGCTACCTACTCCGGTGTCATCCTGGGGACGGTTAATTATGACGTATTTTTGAATGTGCTTGATGCAAATCTAGCTGTGAAGTGTACAACTGGGGCACAACTGCTGCCACTGAAGGGGTGGGTGTGTGTGGGGCCCAATTTTTGGAAAAAAAGGGAGACTCCGCTTGGAGTAACCCTTGCTTACATTGTTTTTAAAAGAAGCCAAGATGAACAAGTCATGGTTCAGCAAAGACTTTATCTACCTACCCCGGTGTCATGCTGGGGACGGTTAATTATGGCGTATTTTTGAATGTGCTTGATGCAAATCAAAACATCCTGTTTGCAACTAGGGCCCAAGTGCTGCCACTGATGGGGTGGGTGTCTGTGTGGCTCAATTTTTGGAAAAAAAGGGAGACTCCGCTTGGAGTAACCCTTGCTTGCTGTGTTTTTAAAAGAAGCCAAGATGAACAGAGCTGGGATCAGGAAAGACTTTGCTACCTACCCCGGTGTCACCCTGGGGACGGATAAGAATGGCGTATTTTTGAAAGTGCTTGATGCAAATCAAAACATCCTGTTTGCAACTAGGGCCCAAGTGCTGCCACTGATGGAGTGGGTGTCTGTGTGGCTCAATTTTTGGAAAAAAGGGAGACTCCGCTTGGAGTAACCCTTGCTTGCTGTGTTTTTAAAAGAAGCCAAGATGAACAGAGCTGGGATCAGGAAAGACTTTGCTACCTACCCCGGTGTCACCCTGGGGACGGATAAGAATGGCGTATTTTTGAATGTGCTTGATGCAAATCAAAACATCCTGTTTGCAACTAGGGCCCAAGTGCTGCCACTGATGGGGTGGGTGTCTGTGTGGCCCAATTTTTGGAAAAAAGGGAGACTCCGCTTGGAGTAACCCTTGCTTGCTGTGTTTTTAAAAGAAGCCAAGATGAACAGAGCTGGGATCAGGAAAGACTTTGCTACCTACTCCGGTGTCATCCTGGGGACGGTTAATTATGGCGTATTTTTGAATGTGCTTGATGCAAATCTAGCTGTGAAGTGTACAACTGGGGCACAACTGCTGCCACTGAAGGGGTGGGTGTGTGTGGGGCCCAATTTTTGGAAAAAAAGGGAGACTCCGCTTGGAGTAACCCTTGCTTACATTGTTTTTAAAAGAAGCCAAGATGAACAAGTCATGGTTCAGCAAAGACTTTATCTACCTACCCTGGTGTCATGTTGGGGACGGTTAATTATGGCGTATTTTTGAATGTGCTTGATGCAAATCAAAACATCCTGTTTGCAACTAGGGCCCAAGTGCTGCCACTGATGGGGTGGGTGTCTGTGTGGCTCAATTTTTGGAAAAAAGGGAGACTCCGCTTGGAGTAACCCTTGCTTGCTGTGTTTTTAAAAGAAGCCAAGATGAACAGAGCTGGGATCAGGAAAGACTTTGCTACCTACCCCGGTGTCACCCTGGGGACGGATAAGAATGGCGTATTTTTGAATGTGCTTGATGCAAATCAAAACATCCTGTTTGCAACTAGGGCCCAAGTGCTGCCACTGATGGGGTGGGTGTCTATGTGGCCCAATTTTTGGAAAAAAGTGAGACTCCGCTTGGAGTAACCCTTGCTTGCTGTGTTTTTAAAAGAAGCCAAGATGAACAGAGCTGGGATCAGGAAAGACTTTGCTACCTACTCCGGTTTCATCCTGGGGACGGATAAGAATGGCGTATTTTTGAATGTGCTTGATGCAAATGTAGCTGTGAAGTGTACAACTGGGGCACAACTGCTGCCACTGAAGGGGTGGGTGTGTGTGGGGCCCAATTTTTGGAAAAAAAGGGAGACTCCGCTTGGAGTAACCCTTGCTTACATTGTTTTTAAAAGAAGCCAAGATGAACAAGTCATGGTTCAGCAAAGACTTTATCTACCTACCCCGGTGTCATGCTGGGGACGGTTAATTATGGCGTATTTTTGAATGTGCTTGATGCAAATCTAGCTGTGAAGTGTACAACTGGGGCACAACTGCTGCCACTGAAGGGGTGGGTGTGTGTGGGGCCCAATTTTTGGAAAAAAGGGAGACTCCGCTTGGAGTAACCCTTGCTTGCTGTGTTTTTAAAAGAAGCCAAGATGAACAGAGCTGGGATCAGGAAAGACTTTGCTACCTACTCCGGTGTCATCCTGGGGACGGTTAATTATGGCGTATTTTTGAATGTGCTTGATGCAAATCTAGCTGTGAAGTGTACAACTGGGGCACAACTGCTGCCACTGAAGGGGTGGGTGTGTGTGGGGCACAATTTTTGGAAAAAAGGGAGACTCCGCTTGGAGTAACCCTTGCTTGCTGTGTTTTTAAAAGAAGCCAAGATGAACAGAGCTGGGATCAGGAAAGACTTTGCTACCTACCCCGGTGTCACCCTGGGGACGGATAAGAATGGCGTATTTTTGAATGTGCTTGATGCAAATCTAGCTGTGAAATGTACAACTAGGGCCCAAGTGCTGCCACTGATGGGGTGGGTGTCTGTGTGGCTCAATTTTTGGAAAAAAGGGAGACTCCGCTTGGAGTAACCCTTGCTTGCTGTGTTTTTAAAAGAAGCCAAGATGAACAGAGCTGGGATCAGGAAAGACTTTGCTACCTACCCCGGTGTCACCCTGGGGACGGATAAGAATGGCGTATTTTTTAATGTGCTTGATGCAAATCTAGCTGTGAAGTGTACAACTGGGGCACAACTGCTGCCACTGAAGGGGTGGGTGTGTGTGGGGCCCAATTTTTGGAAAAAAAGGAGTCTCCGCTTGGAGTAACCCTTGCTTACATTGTTTTTAAAAGAAGCCAAGATGAACAGAGCTGGGATCAGGAAAGACTTTGCTACCTACCCCGGTGTCATCCTGGGGACGGTTAATTATGGCGTATTTTTGAATGTGCTTGATGCAAATCAAAACATCCTGTTTGCAACTAGGGCCCAAGTGCTGCCACTGATGGGGTGGGTGTCTGTGTGGCCCAATTTTTGGAAAAAAGGGAGACTCCGCTTGGAGTCACCTTGCGGTGTTTTACATGACTTTAGAAGGGCGTGCCATGCCTATATCTGTGTGTCCTCCTCTTTTTCCTTGTCCAGCTGTTTTGTTTTCGCATGAGTATATGTCCTTGTCACTTTCCCATGTGTTTGAGTTGTTTGTCACCTTTTGGACACCTTTGAGGGTGTTTTCTAGGTGTTTTTCTGTGTTTGTGATTGCCTGCCATTGTTTCCTATGCAGTTCGAGTTCGGTTCGTCGAACGTTCGACGAGCCGAACTCGAACGGGACCTCCGTTCGGCGAACCGACCTCGAGCCGAACCGGGACCGGTTCGCTCATCTCTAGTTTCAACCAACTTTTTCAGAATGTAATAATTTATAACATATTATTGTGCAAACAAATTTTCCAAGCTATTTAAACATAATGGATTTAGATTTAACATAACAAAAAATAAAATGTTGCTGTATTTCATCTTTAGCCAAGAAAATTCCAAAGATATTCACAATAATTATCAATATATCATTCTTAATAGAGAACTATTTATTCTGCATGATTCTGTTTTTTCATATGCATTTTTAATGTTTTAACATATTGGCATCCTGCCTGCTTATACTTTTATGTTTGCTTTCTTAAAACAAATCTGTTTTGAAAGCAATTTTCCAATATTTTAAAAGATTTTATGGGTCATGCCACAGCACATAATCAAACATTCAGTGTTTTTTTTTCAAGTAAAAACTTTCTTTAAAAAAATCTTTGGTAAGAAATATATATTAACAGAGATATGTTATTATGGACAGAATTCAAAATGTTGTCCTAACACCTTCACCTCAGAGCTTGGTTTTCACCTTCCTGACCAGTCCGTTTTTTGCAACCTGACCAATGTCAATTTGACAGGTTATAACTCTGGAATGCTTCAACGGATCCCAGTGATTCTGAGACTATATCTTTTGTGTTTATTTGTGAAAATATGAGCAATATAGTGAAAATTTTGCCATTTCAAAATTTTGAATTTTTATCCCATTAAACCTGAGAGTTATGTCCCACAAAATAGTTAGGAAATAACATTTCCCACATGTCTACTTTACATCAGCACAATTTTTAAAACATATTTTTTTTTTTGTTCGGAAGTTAGCTGGGTTAAAAATTTTTCAGCAATTTCTCATTATTTCAACAAAATTTGATAACTAATTTTTTTCGGGACCACGTCAGATTTGAAGTGACTTTGTGAGGCCTAGGTGATAAGAAATACCCAAAAGTGAAATCCTTTTTATTTTTATATTGAAGTCCCTTTTTTCAGTCCACCATCCAAGGCTTGTGTAAGTTCTGTCACATGGTGCTTGCATGAAAGTCTGTAATCTCACTATTTGTAAGCATACGATCCACCTCTACTGCCATGTTTGTCATGGCAGAACTGATAAATCTTGTGATGAGCCGACTTGTTGACTCTGATATTTAGCCTGGACGTCGATCTCTTGGCTTTTGAATGGATGGATTTAATTTAATATTTTTTCACCGTCATGCCACTCACATTATGCAGATTGGCAATTTTCTTGCCTAAAGGTACCATCACACTAAGCGATGCTCCAGCAATCCCACCAGCAACCTGACCTGGCAGGGATCACTGGAGCATCGCTACACGGGTTGCTGGTGAGCTGTCAAACAGGCAGATCTCACCAGCAACCAGTGACCAGCCCCCAGCCAGCAGCAACACGTGGAAGTGATGCTGCACTTAGTAAATAAGGTAAATATCAGGTAACCAACCCGATATTTATCTTGGTTACCAGCGCACACCGCTTAGCGCTGGCTCCCTGCACTCCTAGCCACAGTACACATCGAGTTAATTACCCGATGTGTAGTCCGGCTACGTATGCAGGGAGCAGGGAGCCGGCACTGACAGCATGAGAGCGGCGGACGGAAAGGAAAGGGCTTCTTGTTTACCCGATATTTACATTAGTTACCAGCGTCCGCAGAAGCCGGCTTCCTGCTCACTGCACATTCAGTTGTTGCTCTCTCGCTGTCACACACAGCTATGTGTGCTTCACAGCGGGAGAGCAACAACTAAAAAATGGTCCAGGACATTCAGCAACAAGCAGAGACCTCACAGCAGGAGCCAGGTTGTTGCTGGATGTCACACACGCGATGTTGCTAGCGATGTTGCTTAGTGAGACGTGGCCTTAAGAGACAGCTATCGATGAACTGGATGATGCAGCTTCTCTTTTCTTGGGAAATCATCTTCATGGCTGCTCCTCAATTTGAACAAGTGACATTTTGCTTGGGAATCAAGCTATTATGGAAAGTGAGAACAGGTTGTAATTTATACGATACATTGAAAAAATGTTTTTTTTCCAGCACCAGGAGCAAAACAGAAACAGTACAGTGGAGATCTAATCATATGCTAAATATTTACAAATCATATCTATGTATAAGTCAAATTTATGTATGAGATAGCCATGATTATTGTCTATGAAATGAAGGTAGCCTCAAGCTTAAATATGTAGTGGATTGTGAGATATGGAGCCTGAAAATCAAAAGTTCAAAATATTGTCCCCCTTTTGCTTGTCAGTATGTCATATGCGGGTGTCACACAAGACGATCTATAGTGCGATGCACCGTCGGGGTCACGGTTTTCGTGACAGACATCCGGCATCATTTGTGACATCGTTTCGTGTGACATCTCCGAGGAACGTTGAATCGATCACAAATCGTGAGTCGTGTACATGTCGCTTATTTTTAAAAAATCGTTTATTTTTCATGGCGCTGATTGTTCATCGTACCCGGGACAGCACACATTGCTCCGTGTGACACCCCGGGAACGATGATCGCAGCTTGCCTGTGTCCCGCTGCACCCGCCGACTATGTGGAAGGAAGGAGTTGGGCGGGATGTTTACGTCCCGCTCATCTCCGCCCCTCCGCTTCTATTGGCTGGTGGCTGTGTGATGTCGCTGTGACACCGAACGTCCCTCCCCCTTCAGGAAGAGGATGTTCGCCGCCCACAGCGAGGTCACTCAGCAGGTAAGTACGTGTGACGGCGGCTTAACGACTTTGTGCGACACGGACAGCGATTTGCCCGTGATGCACAAACGACGGGGGGCGGGTACAATCGCTTGTGCGATCGCACCGTGTGACGCCCGCATTAGGCTATGTTTACAGTATAATAATACAATAATAAAAAAATATTTCCACAGAGCTAATAAATTTTGCAGCACTTTACAATTCATAGGGTATTTGTACAAACAAGATAAGGCATCACAGAGTTACACATACCTAGAGGAGTGATAGCCCTGTTAGCAAGCCTACTAACTGTGACACAATGGGGGTAACACAAAATGTAAAAATTAAGTTCTTGTCGTGTAAGGTTCAGACATTAGTATAATAAATAGAGGCATTCAAATAATGCTGCATGATACCGTCACAAGCCAGTATCTGTACAAGTACAGATAGCAAGTGCTGTGCCTTACTGCCAAATCCATCTTACAGATGACACTGATGCCTTATGGACCTCATTGACTTTTCCTGCAAACATGATTCAGATGCCTTTTAACCATGAATTGTGTGATGGATCTCCTTTAGCTAATAGAAACTACGGCCTTGTTGTCTATAGAAGCTAATCATAACACAGTGTTTATTCTTCAAGGTTAATTAATGAAAACTGAGCTTATTTTAGGCAGAGGGACATTATTATTATTTTGATGGACAAAGTCCAATGTTTTTTTAATGAGCTGCCATGCCATGCATGGACAGTTGAAAGGTCAGAAAATTTACTGTGTTGGCCTACATAATGGTAGTATTATGCTTTTTTAACAAATATGTTAAAGGTTTTATAAAAATCCAAAACAACATATAATTTCAGCTATACATTATTTTTCTGTTCCTCTGAAACAATAAATTTGATGTCTTGGCGCCTTCCTATATCACCACTGGAAAGCCGTCATGGTATCATTAACATCTAGACATTTTGGAAGGAGAGATCTTAACAAGGGTAAAAGAAGAAAACAATGATCATTATTACAATAGCACACTTATCATTACGCTCCATGCTGACATTCAATAATCCAGCCTGTAACAGCAAGACAGAATAGGGTAGAAAACTAAACACAGCAGAATAATAGCTGACATTTGGTAATATATTTTATGTAATTTGGAGACAACAAACGGTAGAATAATTACACCATTTAGGTACGCCTGATCACTTTAAAAGGCCTTTGTGTAGTGATATACAATTGTAGCTGAAAACTACTATTGTCCAAAAGAAAATTATTGGCTATTCCCAGTGATGTACACTGCAGAAGTGCTACTTTATCTGACATTCCTATTGAATGTCTGAAAATGCTAAAAACAAAAGAACAAGGGGAGGCAAAAACATTTGCGGAGCAAACATTGACACCATAGGGGTTGGATAGTTTATTTTGTCATGCACCATTAATTTTAATGACAAACTCAGTTCAACAGCGTTACTGTACACTGACATTAGGCTGCTATTATTTACCGGGTGTCATTTGTGTATAGTAATTGTTTTCTTTGATGCTGATTTGCTGAAAGTTTTGCTTTATTGTAACTGATTGCTTGATGTTCAACTTTTTTTAATTTCTTTTTCTACTACAATACTTAGAAAAATAATATCAGACAGAAAGAAATCATTTTTTTTCACTTATCTTATTTCACAGATTTTTGTGCAAAATAATTCAAATATTTATACTAAGATTCAACATAACATGAATTAAAAATAAATTATACTAAACTACATTCATTGTCAACATTTTATTAATTTCTACACACAGCTCTTAATCACTGCTGCCAGACTCAAATGGGATTTTGCATAAAAAAAAGTATAATTGTTGCCCAAAATCATCCTTAACGTTTCTGAAAAAAATGCTCCACTTATCGTCAAGGCCGAAAATGTTGGCACACTTGGAATTGTTCCAGAAAATAAAGTATTTTTTCCAGAGAATTATTGCAATTACACATGTTGTGTTATACAAATGTTTATTTCCTTTGTGTGCATTGGAAAAAAACACAAAAAAACTGATGGGAAAAAAAGGCAAATTGGACATATTATAGACAGACAAAATTGTTGGCACCTTTCCAATATTGTGGGTAAACAACTTTGTCTTATGCATATGATTCTCATTCAAACTCACTTGTGGCAATAAACAGGTGAGGGCAATATGAAAATAAGATAAAAAGGGGAGAAGTTGACTCAATGATGCATTGTGTGTCTGTGTATACCACACTAAGCATGGAGAACAGAATAAGGATAAGACACCTGCCTAAAGATTTGATAACCAAAATTGTTGAAAAATATCAACAATGTCAAGTCCATCTTCAGAGATCTTGATGTTCTTTTGTCTATGGTGCACAACACTGGAAGTTTACAACCCAAGGTACTATACCTAAACTTCCTGTATGTGAACAGCAGAGAAAAATTGATGAAATGTTACAACACAGGATAGTGTGGATGGTGAATAAGCAGCCCCAATCAAGTTCCAAAGAAATTCAAGCTGTCCTGCAATCTCAGGGTGCATAAGTGTCAGCAAGAGCTATCCATCAACATCTAAATGAAATGAAACAGTTTTGCAGGAGACTCAGGAGGACCCCACTGCTGACATACAGACATAAAAATGCAAGACTACAGTTTGCCAAAATGTACATGAGTAAGCCATAATCTTTCTGAGAAAGGATCATGTGGAACAATGAAACGAAAATACAGCTTTTGGTAAAGCACATAATGCTACTGTTTATCAAAAATTGAGTGAAGCGTACAAAGAAAAGAACTATACTTACAGACAAAAATGGTGGTGGTTCAAAGATGTTTTAGGGTTCGTTAGCTGCCTTTGATACTGGATGCCTTGACTGTGAGCAAAGCATCATGAACTCTGAAGATTTCCAAAGAATTTTGGGTGGCAATGTAACCTTCAGTATCAGAAACCTGGGTTTGCATCCAGGTCATGGGTTTTCCAGCAGGACATTGACCCCAAACATGCTTCAAGAAGCACGCAGAAATGGATGGAAATGAAGCGCTGGAGAGTTCTCAAGTGGCCAGCAATGAGTCAAAACTTAAATCCTATTGAATATCTGGGGATAGATCTTACAATTGCTGTTGGGAGAAGGCACCCTTCAATAACTAGAGACTTTGAGCAATTTTTAAAAAAAGAGTTGTCCTAAATTTTAGTTGAGAGTTGTAAGAAGCTTGTTGATGGTTATAAGAAGGAATTGATTGCAGTTATTTATTCCAAAGGGTGTGCAACCAAATATTAAGTTGAGGATGCCAACAATTTTGTCTCGTCAATTTTTTTGAGTTTCGTGTGAAATTAAGTCCAATTTACCTTTTTTCTCAGTTTTTTTCTGTGTTATCTAAATACATGCAAAGAAAATAAACCTGTGTCTTACAAAATGTACAGTTACACATTTTTGCACATTTTTTTTCAGAGAAACACCTAATTTTCTGAAAAAAATTCCAGGGTGTCAAAAATTTTGGCCATGACTGTATGACAACAAAATGATAAAGCACAAGTATGTCTCTGTCTATTGCTCTGTAAAAGTTCATAAACATGATTATAGAAGCCTGTCTTCATCTAGAAGGGATCATACTAGAAGGCCAAGTAATGATACATTTTTAAGAGAACCTATTATGTTCTCAAATTCTATTAATCTGCAGATAAAAGGTTAATTTGCAAGTTATTAGCGTTACAATGTTGCCTTGCCACTTTACTGAAAGCAGACCTACTGTTAGAAAATAAATGTTATTCCTCTAGGCAGCCACTGGCTTCATTCACTAAGGAGTGACCTTAGATGATACCTTCATTGCTTAGAGCATTGTGAGCAGCAGCTGAAAGCACGTTGCCAATCAACCACGTGATTCGGCTGCGCAAACTCTCAAAGTGTTGTGACATGCTTACAGCCATCACTCACTGTTTACTGAATGTGGACTGAAACCGCTTCGGGAAAACTTCATAAGTGAAAGCCAGTGGCTCATGTGAGACAAAAGTTCATTTTCTCCCAGTAGCTTCACCTTCTGCAAAGTGCTGGACAGCATTGCAATGTTATTACCTGCAGATTAACCCTATATCTGTTGTTACTAAAATTTGTGTACATAACAGGATCCTTTTTCCTTTTAAAACTTAGGTCATAAAATCAACTAATATATGGGTATATATTCACATGTAGTCATCACTCACCATAAAGCTCATTTTGCTAAATACATTTCTAAACAAATAAAGTGTGTGATTTTTAACAACAAAGAGGATGATTAAAGTTGTCATCAAAACAAAAGAAAAACTAACACAATGAAAAGAAAAACTAACACAATGGTTGTGCGTAAAAATAAGCAGAACTCTTTGCTCAACCCAAGAACACAGTCCAGTGCTTTCTGGTTATGGACAGGCGCTATGTGAATTCCATGATTGTTTTGTTTTCTCGGCAAGCTTTGATTTTCCGGCCTGGCATGACATAATTTTTGTGGCATGCGGTGCACAGGTGACGTCTTGTCAGTCAAGCTAATTAGAAGCAGAGCCTGAGATTCTGAATGGTAAGGCAAATCATCTAGCTCCTTTTCCACAGCCAAAGAGCACTGACCTGGAGCACGGACTGGGGATGTACAAAACAATTCACTCATCTTTGGCTGTGACTGTCACAAAGAATCAATTCTATTTTTTGTTTTTAAGGTACTGTGAATACTGATAATTCTGTTCTTTCTTCATGACAGTTCCTTCGATTGCAAATTTTAGACTGTGTGGTCCATTGTGAGCCACGATTGAGTAAAATTTAGAGTGAACTTTTAGGGCAGCACTGCAAATAATAACAATAACAACTTTAGCTGAGCATTGTCAGTACAGGAGATGAAGTGTAGAATTCAGCCTGCTGGAACATTGACAAATATGCATAGGAAGGATTATTTAAGCTAAGACCAACTAAATGTACACTTTATGAACAGTTAATGTTACCAATAGGATTAAACTGAAATGAGAGCGTGTATTGCATTTGGCAAGGTCTTCAAACACAGAAATTGCATTGAGACTGCCAGACTACTGTGTACTAAGTCTCTCATCTATATGCAGATTTAATTTTAAAGACATACAGTATTTGGATTTATGGGTAATATTTCTATTTTCCATAGTGTATTCTGAGTAAGAAAAAAGGAAAAAGTAGAGTACATTTTAATATTTTTTATTTAAAATGAAGTTTTAATATAAATGAAATGCTATATTAATAGAATGTTGGCTTTCCATACTTACTATGCTGGTAAGAAAGAATTACAGAACAGTTTTTGATAATGTTGCCTCTGCTTTCAAAATAATACCAATAATTTCCTGGGAATGTCTACATTATCTATTAGAGTAATATGTGGCTCACTATAAAAAACATTCTATAATTAAGTTCAAGAAAAAAATCGACAAGACACCAAAACAAGACTTACTTATTATCATGGGAGACTTGAATGCCAAAGTGAGTACAGGAAAACATGGAATCATTGTTGTAAACTTGGTGAATGAAATGAGGCTGGAGGAAATTCATTGACTATTGCACAAGAAATCTACTGTTCATTATGAACACCTTCTTCCAAAATCACAAACGGAGACTTGACACCTGGACATCACCCAATGGGGCCTACAAGAATCAGATTGACTAGATATGTGATTGACAAAGTCGGAGGTCATTGGTCATTACTTTGAAACACAAGCCAGAAGACTGTGGAACTGATAATGAACTTTGACAGCAAAGATTAGAGTCAAGCTGTGCAAATGGACTAGATAGGGTTGTTTCCCACTTTGATTTGACCAAAATACTTAAAGTATTTTGGAACGGTCTGCACAATCAATTTATATATTTGGACATGGATGAAATAAAGAATGAAAAATTACAGACACATCTAAACATGATTATTACTGAAAAAGCTAGAAAGACAATAAACGAGGCAGAAGAGACCCCCGCAACCATTGTTAACAGAAGACACTCTAGAGATCATCAAAGAAAGACGAATTGTAAAAGAATAGGTTCCCAGTGCAACGCAGACAACATAAGTAAAAAACTCATTCAAGCAAAGAACTTTATTACCAAAAGATATGTACATAGATAGAAAACAAAACATCTGAAGGACAAGACCACGAAAGTATACCAAAATATTGAAAAGATACCACAAACGTGTCAACCAAGAGTGGGAATGTTGAAAGATGCCCATAGGAATAAACTAACTGAGCCACAACAGATCAAGGAAAAATGGAAATAATACACAGAGCAGCTCTACATCAATAACTCAGTGATATGGGCAGAAGCGGACAATGGAAATGATAGCGAACAGAACATTTTAAAAGACAAAAACGTTGGAGTGACAAAGCTTCTGTCAAACAACAAAGCACCTGGATGTAACAATATTCCAAAAGTACTAATAATGTTTTCTGAAGCAGCAGTTGATGTCATCATAAGTGTGTCAACAGATATGGACAACTGGTAAATGGCCCAAAGACTGGACATGATCGATGTTTATTCCTTTTTCAAAGAAGGGAGATGCTACTGACTGTGAAAACTATAGGACTATTGCTCTCATATCTCATGCCAGCAAAATACTACTCAAGAGCCTACAAAGATGGTTGCAGCTTTACTTTGACAAAAAGCTGCCAATAGAACAAGAAGGATTCAGAAAGGGCAGAAGAACAAGAGATGTAAATGTTAACATTGGATGGATAATGCAAAAGGCGAAATAATGTTAGAAGGAGCTCTATTTTTTTTCCATCGACAACAGCAAAGACTTTGACCATGTTGATGACCAGAAACTATGCATTACCATCTGATCAGTCTTATCAGGAACCTTTACACCAACTAAAGGGTGCTTTACACGCTGCGACATCACTAGCAATAGCTGGCGATGTCGTGCGCGATAGCACCCGCCCCCGTCATTCGTGCAACATTTGGTGTTCGCTGCCGTAGTGAACATTATCGCTACGGCAGCATCACATACACATACCTTTTCAGCGATGTCGCTGTGACCGCGGAACAATCCCTCCTTCAAGGGGGAGGTGCGTTCGGCATCATAGTGACGTCACTGCGATGTCACTAAGCGGCCGCCCAATAGCAGAGGAGGGGCGGAGATGAGCGGCTTGAACATGCCTCCCATCTCCTTACTTCCTCATTGCCGGTGGACGCAGGTAAGGAGACGTTCGTCGTTCCTGCGGTGTCACACGTAGCAATGTGTGATGCCGCAGGAACGATGAACAACCAGCGGCATGCACCACCAACGATATTATGAAAAGGAGCGACATGTCAACAATCAACGATTTTTGACACTTTTGCAATCGTCAATCGTCGCTCCTTGGTGTCACACACTGCGATGTCGCTAATGGCGCCGGATGTGTGTCACTAACGAGTGACCCCGGCGATATATCATTTGCGATGTCGCAGCGTGTAAAGCACCCTTAAGAAGCAATAGTCTGAAAAGAATATGGTGAAACAGTGTGTTTCAAAGTAGAATGAGGAGTTTGACAAGGCTGCATCCTGTCACCATTTCCCTTCAATTTACATACAGAAGCAATTTTTAGTAGGACTGAACTCGCCAAAAACTCAAAGTTGGACGAATCATCAAAAATCTTCAATACACAGACAATACAACATTGATACCAACAAACATGGAATGAAACACATATTACAGAGGGTCAAGATGGAAAGATCAACAATGGGACTCATACTCAGTACAAAGAAGATGAAGATATTGACTATTGACAGGTATGACCTGAACAAATTTGAGATGGACGGTGACAAACTGGAAGTTGTAAAAAACTTCAACCTATTTGGATTAATGATGATCACTCAAGATGCAATGACAAATAGGAAAGGGTTCTTTACAGTCAGAGCAGTCAGACTGTGAAATTCCCTATCACAAGACATAGTAATGGCAGACACTATAACAGTTATAAAGAGGGCTGGATGATTTCTTCAGTACACACAACATTGTAGGTTATAAATTACTTAATAACAAAATGTATAAATGGTGGTGGAAGGTTGAGCTAGAGGGACCTAGGTCTTTTTTCAACCTATGTAACTATGTAACACCGGAAGTTAATAGGAGAATAATAGGTATAGGAAAATTAACGATGATGTCACTAGACAAAGTTCTTAAATTGAGGAACATTTCACTGGTTATGAAGATACAGCTCATATATATATGCACCCCAATTTGGGATGTATTCCATCTGTCTAGATTTTGGCGATTGGTGACTGTTCACATTCAGTCATCAGGCCCTGTCCACAGGCTATTTACTTCATGCAGCATTTGCTTGGACCTGTCCCACCCACAGCCATGATTCAGTCATGGGTACGGGTCTGGAATAGACCAGGTGAGTGCTGCTAAGAGCAGTTCTACTATTTCATATGTGAGGCCGTTTGGCACATTTTATAAAAATATTTTAGTGTTAGGACTGCCCCAAATGAGATTTGCCGTGGAGTGGTGGGGTGGCTCAAGAAATTGCAATTTTTTGCCAAAAATCTCAAATTTATAATAAGTACAGTTGGAATTTTTAGTGCTGTAGTGCACATTTAGTGCTAGCTTTTTTGTTTTTTCTACAGCTCATATATAGTCTGGTCTTTTCAGTAGTAACGTATGGCTGCAAAACTTGGATGATAAAGAAACGAAACAGAAGAAGAATCAACATCTTCAAAATGGGGTGCTGGAGAAGGATATTAACAATACCATGGATGGCAAGAAGAACAAACGATCAATTTTTGAATGCGTCAAGCCAGACATGTAACTGAAAGCAAGGATCACCAAGCTATGACTTGCCTTCTTTGGACACATTATACGAAGAGAGCAATCACTGGAGAAGGACATCATGGTTGGAAGAATAGAAGGAGCAAGGCGAAAAGGAAGACCAGCAGCCCGATAACTTGATACAATAAAAAAAAGGTGGCGAAGACCCTGGTGGACCTATCTAATCTTGCACAAAACCAATCTTCTTACACAGCGTCATCCATCAAGTTGCCATGGCTCGAGATTGAGCTGAAGGTTGGTAACTATGGGAACTTGATTATGGACTAAGAATTAACCCAAGCCATCTATAAAGTACAAAAAACTGTACTTGCCGTAATTTACAGAATGTTGCCATTTATATGCGACATGAGAAATAACACACGTTCTGGCCATGATAGGACTTGTATCCGGCATTCTTACTCAAATCCCAAGTTTCTGCAAACTCTATCTTAATTTGCAATTAATTCTGAGCTGTTGAGATGAAACTAGCTGCAATTCTGCCTCCCATGCAGAGGATAGCACATAGCGATTCCTGCTCTTCATTCCAGGCATAGGCAGCAACAGCACTGAGGAAATTCTACAGTGGTCCTAGGCTATGTAGCTGTGAATCCAGCTCGGGAGTGAGGAAAAAACCTTGTTAGAAAAGTCAGCAAAATATTTCTATGCCTCCATCTCCTTGTTTTCTTTTGCTGACTCACTCATTTTGTGTAATCTGACACCTCACTATACTGGCAATGCATCTTATATTAAGAAGGATGGATTTAACCTGCTCTTCCAAGCAAATGGAGAGTTTAGGAGCCACATAGGTTTGGGTGAGTAGTTGTTGTTCAGTACTGTAGTCAGGTTTACACAGCAACAATTATAAATTGACATTTCACTGCTAAGTCAATGGCTCCTGCAATGTTAAATTATCTTAATCTTCTTAAAGGGAATCTGTCACCAGGTTTTTGCCACCTAATCTGAGAAAACCATAATGTAGGGCCAGAGATCCTGATTCCAGTGGTGTTTCACTTACTGGGTTGTTTAGTGTAGTTTTGATAAAATCACTGTTTAATCAACAGTAAATTATGATTAGAGGACTAATTGGCCTGCTGAAATCAGTATTACAAAGTTTCTTATACTCATTTGTATTAATTTTAATTTGGTGAACAGTCTGTTCCAGGGTCAAAAATATGAGATTGTTTTAGCATGGTTCTTAAATGTAATTTATTCAATGAAATAAAAAAAAAATATTGTTAATCATCTAAGTATCAGAATCTTAGCTTAAAGTTTGGCAGCAATAGAATAAATAGTCAGTTTTTCAACCTCCATCTGCATCTGCTTGTTTAATGTAGTATATGCTAAATTACAATTAAAAGAGTCGAGTGAGATATTTATTGTCCTGTGGTGACCACCAGCTCTCAAGCACCTTGTAGACCAGGCACCTGGGAGAAAAATGATGCAAATATGTTTTCGTATAGACAAAATTGAAAGCTGTCTCTGTGTGCCACCAATTGGAAGAAATTATCCTTTAACAAGCACCAATTGGAAGAAATTATCCTTTAACAAGCATTGCAACATGACTAAGGATATACAGTATTTGAGTATCCAAAAAAGAAAGAGGCATCCATCTGCAAATAGCTATTTCAAAGTTCTTGCTCTTTGTCAGTGTACTAGTGGGTTAAATGAGAGGACTTAAAAAGATAGGACATTGACTTATTGAGTAGTTGTCTCGAATAGGTGACACTAGTCGTAGAGAAATAACTTTCCATCTGATGAAGGAGAACCAATTTGAAAACTTTCTTTCTAGGTAACATAGTAATTATTATTTCTGAAACCTTGATGGTATAGTTATGAAGTAACCAATTGCTATGATAAATTAGCTCTCATGAGGACCTCATCCAGAAAGGATGATCAACCTCTACTACAGAGGATTAGTTCATCAGAGTTTCAAGCATCAAAAACTGCAAATGTAAGTAACTGAGATAACAGCCTTCATAAATGCATAGACATCAAGTAGCAAACACATCTCAGCATCAACTACACAGATGAGCCAGCAAGATGCAGGCCATCATGGTTTCTGCAAAGAAGTCACTACTAAGGATGAAAAAAAAGACTAGACTTGTTTAGGCCAAGCAACACAAGGAATGATCATTAGATTTGTGAAAATCTGTCTGATGAGTCAAAATTTTATATTTTTGGTACCTACTTCCATGTTTTTGTGAGATAAAGAAATGGTGAGTTGATTTTTTCCACATGTATGGTGCCTGCCCACAATAAATCACATGGTGGTGGAAGTGTTGTACTGTAGCAGTACTTCTTGGTTACACTATTGGCAATTTATTCAAGATTCAAGGCACACTTATGCAGTGTGGCTACCACAACACTCTGAAAAGACATGCCATGTCATCAGGTTTGTACTTAGTGCGTCTATCTTATTTGTTGCAACAGGACAATGACCAAAAACACAGCTCCAGTCTATGTATGAGCTATGTGACCAAAAAGGATAAGGATGGCTTGCTGCATCAGATTATTTGGCATCCACAATCACTCAACCACAAACTAATTGAGATGGTTTGGAATTGGTTGGGATGCAGGGTGAAATATAAGCAGCCAACAAGTGTTCAGTAGCACTTGGAACTCCTACAAAGACTGCTGAAAATCAACCTGATGAAACTGGGCTGCTTCAGAGAATGATAAGAATGGGTAAAGGATATGTCATCAGAATAAAAAAGGTATATTTTATGGAATCAAAGTTTTAACACAGGTTCTAGTTAGTGTCATTCACATTTCTTCTTTCCTGTTTCCATAATTGTACCTTTCTAGTTTTGCTGCCTTCAGGTTAAATCTACAATGATCATATTCCAATAAGAACAAGGATAAACCATCAGAATACGTGTTGTGCATCACTCAATATGCTAACTAGATCTCGGGCAATGCACGTCATGATGTCACAACGATTATCAACCTCTGAAGTCTACTAAGTGTTGGAAAACTCTACACCAAAAAAAGATAACAGAAGTGTTTTGAAGAATGTTTGTAGGACCAGAAGGGCAAGTAATCAAACAAGCTGTAGCAGTGGAACGTGAGCGCTGAAGTAATTTTATTTTCGCCCATGTTTAATATGCTCTGGGATCTAGAGGGAAAATTGAATTCATTTTTAATAACTTTGATACAAGACTAATTTTGTATCCAAAGTTAAGTAAACTGCAAGATTCACTTATCACTAATATATAATATATACTCTAAATACTGTAAACAACATTGGTAGTGGCAGTTTTTAACTTCTTTGTAATTAGCACATATGTCCCCTATTTCTAATGCTCTCACTGTGAATTCTTACTGACAAATTTACAATCAGTAGAATTGTATGTGTGGGCTTCATGGATGACTACATATCTAAGTAGTGTTACAAAAGATGCTGTGAAAACGTGAAGGAGATCATTAATACATCTCACCTAGATTTTATCTCTATTACACTCCTGTAACATTATAGACAACAACTGTAGCTTCAATACCCTGAAAATTCCTATTTCTCATGTCCCAAAAATGTTTTTAATGCCATTAGCATCAAGATTAATTAGAATATTAAAAGTCAATTTAGGGCTCCTTATGGCTTCATTTGGGATGTTAGTTTATGAAGCAATCGATTTTCTATAGAATCGTGAATAGAGGGTCCTAAATCAGAATTGATTGTAATACGTATAGAAGCAATCCATGTTGCTCTAACAAAAAAGACAACTATCTATGTGAAATGAAAAAGAAAAGTGTATGTATATATATATATATATATATATATATATATATATATATATATATATATATATAGAGAGAGAGAGAGAGAGAGAGAGAAAGAGTATGTAAGTGGAAATGTATTTTCAGTCCATTAATCACATTTTTGTAAATATTTCATTATGTCTTTTTAGGGGGCAGCACTGAAGAAATGACACTTTGATAGAATGTAAAGTAATCTGCGAACAGTTTGTATAACATTGTGAATATGGTGTGCCCTCTAAATAACTCAACTCACAGTGATTAATGTCATAACCACTGCCAGCAAACGTAAGTACACCCCTATGCGAAACTGGCCAAATTGTGACAATATGTAATTTTCACTCTCCGATGTCATGTGACTATGACTAATAATTGTTGCAAGGTCTCAGGTGTGAATGGGGAGAAGATGTTTTAAATTTGGTGTTTTCACACATACACTCTTAAACTGGTCACTGGAAGTTCAACACAGCACATTATGACAATAAAGTATCTGAGGATTTGCAAAAAGGAATTGTTCCTCTAAATACTGATAGCCTATGCTATGAGAAAATTGCCAACACACAAATTGAGCTGCAACATAGTGGCCAAGACCTTCCAACAGCTTAACCAGACATGTTCCACTCAGAACAGGCCTCATCTTGGTTGACCAGAGAAGTTCAGTGCACGTGCTCAGCATCATATCCAGGGGTTGTATTTTCAAAATAGATGCATGAGTGCTCTCAGCATTGCTACAAAGGTTAAAGGGGTGGGGCTCAGCCTGTTAGTGCTCAGACCATACATTGCACATTGCATCAAATTCATCTACATGGCTCTCATCCAAGAAGGGAGCCTCTTCTAAGATGATGTCCGAGAAAACCCACAGTTTGCTGAAGACAAGCAGACTAATGAGATGGATTACTGGAGCCATGTCCTGTGGTCTGATGAAACCATTATTGGTTTAGATGGTGTCAATCAGGTGAGGAATACAAAGACAAGCTTTTCTTGCTTACAATCAAGCATGGTGGTAGGAGTGTCATGTTTTAGGACTGCATGAGTGCTGCTAGCTGTGGAAAACTACAGTTTGCTAAGGGAACCATGAATGCAAAAATGTACAATGACATACTATTAATAAAGCATGATTCCCTCCCTTCAGAAACTGTGCTGTAAGGCAATATTTCAATATGATAACAACTCCAAACACACCACCAAGACCACCACTACCTTGCTAAAGAACCTGAGGGTAAAGGTGCTGGACTGGCCAAGCAAGTCTCCCAATGTTATCCCTATTGAGCACCTGTGGGGAATTCTCAAATGAAAGGTGAAGGAGCGCAAGATCTAACATCCACCAGCTCTGTGATGTCATCATGGAGGGGTGGATGAATATGCCAGTGTATCATGTGAAGCCCTGGTAAACTCAACGCCCGAGAGAGTAAAAGTAATGCTTGAAAATAATTAAATATTAAAACATTGGGCACAATTTGGCCATTTTACCTTAGCCGTGTATTCACTTTTGTTGACTACATTTTTTACATTAATGGCTGTGCATTATTTAGAGAGCACACCAAATTTACACTCTTATACAAGCTGTACACTAACTACTTTACGTGTATGAAAGTGTCATATCTTCAGTGTTGTCCTGTGAAAAATTATAATAAAATATTTACAAAATTGTGAGGTGTGTAATTACTTTTGTGATTTATTGTACAGTATATATACTGTATATACACATAGAGTACTCAGCATAATGGAGTACACACCATTTGAAAAGTAAGATTTTAAACACTATCTAACTGAACACAAAAGCTTCCAAAATTTTAACAAGATTGAACGTTATAGATCATTTTTAACCCATAACATGAAAGTACGGTAAATAATAGAACTTTCATTACAAAATTTTAAGCTTTACTCAAATTGGTTGCTGCAAAAATAAATACACCCAACATCAAAAACTACTAAAGCCTGTATTTTGTATCAGTTTGTGATTTTTAATTACAGCACCAATTCTTCTAGACATGGAATGAACAAATTGGTGATATATTGCAATATTTTTCTTTTTTCATTCTTCAAAAATGACATTTTTTAGAGCCTGGATGCTGCATGGATAGTGATTTTCAACTTGTGTCTTCACAATTTAAATTCACCAAAGCTGTTTCAGTTAGGCTGAAGTCATGAAACATACTTGGCCAGTGAATCACTTTCATACTGTTCGTCTTCAGAAAGGCCACAGATTCTTCCTTGGATGATTGTCATGCTGAAGAAGTAAGTGCACGTCTACCAATGGCATGGAGTGATGTTAGCTTGTTCTCTTTCAATATAGAGCAGTACGAGCCTCATCAGAGCTAGAAGGTCTGGCTCAGCACGAGAGGGTTTTTTCAGCGCAATTGACGGGCTCAGAGGATGCAATGTGTCCCAGATATACAAAAAAGAGAAGTGGAGAGACTGTAGAGGTGAGCGGTAAGGTGAACATAAAAACGTTTTTCTGTCAACCTTCATATTTTTTACATTTTAATAGGGATGAACAAACCTGAACTATAAGGTTCAGGGTTCATACTGAATAGTGGATGTCCGGTTCTCGGACTCAAACACAGACTAAAAAATGGTCTGTGTCTGAGTTTGTGTACTGTTTGTATGCTAATAATGTTTGTTGAAAGTTGCCTGTACACTGCTGAGAAAAAAAATTAAATAAATGACATGGGCTCCCGCCTATTTTTGATAACCAGGGCTGTAGCACTCATCTGTCTGCTTTACCTTGGGTGGTTATCAAAAATAAAGGCAATCCCATGGCAGTTTTTAAAATATTTTATTTAAATCATTTAAAAAAAATGTTGAGGCGTCCCCCCTTGTTTAGTAAAAGAAAAGAGAAGGCTAGGCACTGCAAGCCCAGGTGTGTACTCACGAGTCTGTAGTTTTTCCTTGGATCACAGATCTCCAGCCGATCCCTGTGGTGCTCTGCCGAGGTATAGGAATCCAATATGAACTTCAAAAAAGAAGGAATGGCGGCCACTCACTGGTGAATATTAACGGCAATTTTTATTGCACAATCTGCGGCATTATTACAATGTAACCAGGGAGGGGGGAGTGCAGGGGCGCCGGACGACGGCCGTTTCGCACCGTAGCAGGTGCTTCCACAGGTCCGAATTAACAAAGTCAGATGAACCTCCCTCTTATGGAGGAGTCTGACAGGTGCAACTAAAAAGCTAAATAGCTGATACCAGATAACAACAGCGTAACAGTAGTATCCATATCACGGATGATCAATCAAAGTCGGATAAAGGAAACGAACACAGAGTATAGAGATAGTTATTAGCAAGGAATATGGCAAACATTTATCATATACACTTGCTCCCTCTTCTAATAGAAATGCATTGCTGCTGAAGCCGAGAAGGTCTTTTTTTATTTTATAATATATATAACAGTGTTTTACCTTCTACTTGTTTTTTTATTTTATTATTATTAAATCGTTTTAATGGTTATTTTTTACTCTATTTTGAGAGGATAAAATCTTTATACAAAAGAGAATATACTCTGCTGTGCAGGAAAAAGAGAGCCAAAAACCGCATGGCCCTTATGGGATCTAAACCTTCCCTATTCTGGGGATATCGCTTTAGTCAAAGAGTAGGGCTGATGACTGATTTTTTAGGATAGTCTCAAATAGCATTTATACCAATTCAACGTCGGGGGTACTAGTTTTTATCAGGCTAAAAGGGGCCAAGAGAGGGAGAATAAACGGCTCTAAGGAGCCACGAGATATCCGAAGCCATAGGGCTGAGTGCTAGATTGAGGACTGACTCAGGGAAATGAATTACGGGCTGGACTACAAAGTCAGCGATTATGGATCTGCCAAAACAAATACTCTTTTCAAGAGGAAGATTTATGACAGTAAATATATACATGGATTTGATATAATATCTATATTTATTCTTTACTTTTTTATGCCCTACTTTTAGTTTAAAGGTATCTGACTTCTGCTGGGGGGCTTCTCTCCTACCGTTAAACAGGAGAACTAAACACGCTAAGTGTCCGTTATAGAAAAACGGACATGTCGTTACGGTCATTGAGTCCCAAAGGACCCAATGCCTTAACGTCCATAATGAGGCGTGATTCCCTCTGTAAGAGTTGTCTATGAGTATCGCCACCTCTTCCAGATGGGGTGATCTTAAATACACCCGCAAAAGATAGAACATCTGGATTACCTGCGTGATGTTCTCTGATGTGCCTAATTAGCTTGGGAGACCCTTTACCTGTTAAGATGGAATTGTAATGTTCTCGAAAACGTACGTATAGGCAGCGTATGGTTTTCCCTATATAGAAGAAGGAGCAAGGGCAAAAAATTACATATACAACAAATTTAGTCTTGCATGAGATGAAATGTCTGACGGTGAAGTTATGTTCACCGATATTTATGACTTTAGCCGTCAGATGGAAGGAGCAAAAATTACAGTCCCCACACCTGTAGTTACCTAAAGGTTGGGCACGATCCAACCATGTTTTTTTGTGGCTGGTAAGCCTGTTCTGTACCAGTAGGTCTCCCAAATTTTTGCTCCTTCTATATGTCACCAGTGGTCCTTTTTTTGCCCTAGTGGATAAATCAGAATCCTCCTCTATTAAGTGCCAGTGTCTTTTTATACTGGATCGAATAATGCTGTCCATTGGGCCAAACTTGAAGCTAAAAAGGAATCTACCAGAATTTTCTTCCCCAGTTTTTCTTTGTTTTTTATTAGTAAATGCGGGGGGTCTGGAGTTGGAACGGAGCCGGGCTTTTTCAATAACATCAAGTGGGTAGCCCCTGTTCTGCAATCTGGTTACTAAATCAGCACTCTGCTCCTCGTATTTTTTCTTATTGTTGTTAATCCTTTTTATACGCAGGAATTGGCTAAATGGGAGGGACTGCTTGGTATGGGATGGGTGGTAGCTTTCATAGTGCAATAATGAATTCTTGGACGTGGGCTTCCTAAACACTTCACGTGTTAATCCACCATTTTCTAGTGTAAGCCTCACGTCCAGGAACTCCAGCACAGTACCTCCAAACACGCTAGTGAACTTCATGTTATGGGTGTTGGTTTCATTTAAGAACTGAACGAAGTCCTGAAAGTCTGATTCCGACCCATCCCAGACCAAAAAAATATCGTCCACGTATCTGAGATATTTTTTTATGTGCTTCAAAAAGGGGTTAGTGGTGCTGTAAACCAACGTGTCTTCCATTGAAGCCAAGAAAAGGTTTGCGAATGAACAAGCTACGGGGGTACCCATCGCGGTACCCCCGCATTGATGGAACCATTGTTCCCCGAATTTGAAAGAATTATGCTTCAAAATCAGATTTAATGCTTCCTCTATGAAGCAAGCCATATTATGTTCTATACCTAGATTAACAATTAGTTGTTTAATGATCTGGACCCCCTGATCTTGGGGTATTCTAGTGTATAGGCTTTCTATATCGATAGAAGCCATGGCAAAGCCCTCCTGCCATTCAAAAGTATCCAAGGTGGAGACAAACATGCCAGTATCCCTAACATATGATGGAATTCTAGCCAGCAATGGGTGGAGAAGCCAATCTATATACTCGGATAGGGGCTCAAAAACAGAGCCTATGCCCGAGACTATAGGGCGCCCGGGTGGTTTTTCACTATGTTTGTGGATTTTAGGTAGGCAGTACCAATGTGGCTTCTGTGGGTACAAAGGTAATAACTTTTCTGCCATTTTGCTGGATAGAAAACCATTTACAACTTTATTGTTCAGGAAAGACCGAAGTTTTTCCTTATATCTATTTGTGGGATCAAACATAATTCTTTCATATGCAGAGGAATCCCCTAACTGCCTGTCTGCCTCCTCCATGTACAGTTTCTTAGGCCAGAGGACCGTGCCCCCTCCCTTATCGGGTCTACGGATAACGATGTCGTCCCAAGATTGAATAATTTTTAACGCCTTATCCTCTGCATAGGTCAGGTTCTTTGGAGCTTCGGGGTAGTTCAGTGCCTCTATATCCTTGTTTACCAAATTTTGAAACAGATCTATTACATTGCCAGGTGCAGTTGGAGGAATGAAGGTAGATTTTAGGCCTCCTCTAAAGGGTGGGTTACTACATTGAACCCCATTGTTGCTAACGGGAGCATCGAGATTTTCATCGCTCAGCTCAGATAGCAGCAACGCATCCTCACTAATATCTCCAAATGCACTCTTTGGACCAAAAAAGCCCAATGGGCCAATTGTTACCGGGCTCTCCCCTTGGATTGTTTTTGGCTGGGGTTCACTCTTATTGTTATAAAATTTAGCTAGGTGCATTTTGCGACAGCTTTTAAAAAGGTCAATCTGAAAATCTGAAAAGTTAAAGGTCTCTGGTATGCAATAATTCAGTCCTTTATTAAGCACAGCTATCATATGAATATCCAGGTTATGAGAGGATAAATTCCAGATGGTGTTTTCCTTAGAGGTATAGGTATCTAATCTCTCCATGACACCTGCTTCTTTTTGTCCGTAAAGAGATTTTTTCTTGCCCCTTCCTCTCCTTGTCCTCTTTCCAAAGGGGCCGTTGTAAAGGCACTAGTTGTGGGGACCATGCTCGCTTTTCTCTTAGGAGGTGGTAAATCCTCTACCCCACTCGAATCTGAGTCGGTCGTCCAGGCATTCCTTTTTTCATTTTGGTTTTGTTTGTATAATCTTTTTTTAGATTTTTTATTATAGTTAAAAGTGGCAGAAAAGTTCCTAGGTGTCTTTTTCCATGAAAAAATCCTTTTTAATTCGTAGTCAGATTTGTCCCGCAAGAACTTCTCCCGTTTCCTTTCCTTTATTTGATTTTGTAAAGGAATTAGTTTTTTATCCAGTTTTTTTAGGAATAGTGACCAGTCCTCTTTAGACAATCTGCCCTCCAATTCTCTACGGAGTCTCAGCAGTTCTTCTGTGATTATGGTGTGTTCGGATTCATTCTTTTTTAGCACTAAGCTTAAGAATCGCAATGAGCACTCCTGTTGGACTTGTTCCCATTCAGACACAAAAGCTGCATCCTCTTGGTAGAATGAAATATTCTTTAGGACACGTAGTCCTCGAGGTACTCTTTGGCAGTCCGTATAGGCTCTCAAGGATTGCACAGTCCAAAATAATCCTATCTCTTTCTCTGCCAGGTTTCCTATCTTCATTTCAAGACTCTTGCTTCCTAGGATTTCTGTATCTGCAGCGCTGTTGCAACAAGTAAAAAACGCTACTGCATCCTCCCTCCCTGAAAAAATATTGGTATCCTCAGGATCTGTGATATCAACATCCGCGACATCCATTGTGTATGAGTAAATGCACACCTTTTTAATCTGTAACGGGTTGCGTGCTCTATAGCCAAGAGACAGTCCACACAAGCAGTAAAAGAAAAGAGAAGGCTAGGCACTGCAAGCCCAGGTGTGTACTCACGAGTCTGTAGTTTTTCCTTGGATCACAGATCTCCAGCCGATCCCTGTGGTGCTCTGCCGAGGTATAGGAATCCAATATGAACTTCAAAAAAGAAGGAATGGCGGCCACTCACTGGTGAATATTAACGGCAATTTTTATTGCACAATCTGCGGCATTATTACAATGTAACCAGGGAGGGGGGAGTGCAGGGGCGCCGGACGACGGCCGTTTCGCACCGTAGCAGGTGCTTCCACAGGTCCGAATTAACAAAGTCAGATGAACCTCCCTCTTATGGAGGAGTCTGACAGGTGCAACTAAAAAGCTAAATAGCTGATACCAGATAACAACAGCGTAACAGTAGTATCCATATCACGGATGATCAATCAAAGTCGGATAAAGGAAACGAACACAGAGTATAGAGATAGTTATTAGCAAGGAATATGGCAAACATTGATCATATACACTTGCTCCCTCTTCTAATAGAAATGCATTGCTGCTGAAGCCGAGAAGGTCTTTTTTTATTTTATAATATATATAACAGTGTTTTACCTTCTACTTGTTTTTTTAACTTGTTTAGATAACCAGCCAAGGTAAAGCAGAAAACTGGGCATTGTATCATTCAGCTGCAATGGGCCATGGTTATTAGGCCCTTCTCAACCAAATAAAACCCTGAATGGTGCATCCCTTAGATGCGACAATTCTTGTGTTTTGCCTCGCTCAATTCCCAGCTGACATCAACCCCAAAAGTGTTACTCTGATTGCCACTGCACCAGAGCAATCAGGGTAATACTTTTGGTGTTGATGTCACCTGTGAATTGACAGCTGACAAGAAGCCCAGGGGTTAGTAATGGGTAGGCGTCTCTCAGACATCCCCATTACTAACCCGGCAGGTATTAAATTTAAAAAAATCACAAGGAAAAAAATGTTTATTTAAATAAACATTCCCCCATACGCCCATATTCATCAATTTATTACTTCAAAGTAAATCCTGGAAGAGTAATGTCGCACTCATACAGAGTTTAATTCTGAGAACTTGCTCCCTACTGGTCAGCGGCAGGAACACAATTTGGCGTTGACGTCAGTAACTCATTTACATCACTGTCACTGAAATTCCAGGCTACTAATTACCAAATGTAAACTATGGATTATAGATTGTTTTCAGAACACAGCTCCATAGGAATTGATGGGTGTCCAGGATTTTTTTTTAATTAATAAATTTGTGACTGAGGGAGTGTTGGGTATTGTTTATTCAAATAAACATTTTTTCTCTGTGCGCTTTTTTTAATTTATACTTGCCGAGTTAATAATGGGAGTATTATCCACTGCACAAGGGAAATAAGGAAGAGCCAAGCAAAGTGCCCCAATTGATGCATCCACTGGATGCAGCTCTTCTGTGGGATCTGAGATCTGTTATTTTTAGGTTGGGGGGCTCTTTCAGCCAGATAATAACAGCCCCCAGCTGTCTGCTTTACCTTGGCTGGATACCAAAAATACAGTGAAGCCACATGTTTTTTTTTAATTTCTAATCTAAATAATTTTAAAAAATGGCCTGGTGTTCCTCTATTTTTGATAACCAGCCAAGGTAAAGCTGACAGCTTAAGGTAGCAGCCTGCAGTTGTCTGCTTTACCTGTGCTGGTTATCAAAAATAGGTGGGAACTAATGTCATTTTTTATTTTTATTTATTCTCTATCCTCATTTGTTTTCAGGACAATTGCCCCCCCTTTTCCTTCCTTCTGCAGCTCCCTAGCCCTTACTACAACCATTTTACAGCCATTTTACAGCACAGACGTTAGGGTTTCCATTGAGTTATAGGTTGAGATGAGCAGATGCACTGACATTCAAGTCCTGCAAATTTAGCTAAAGTTTAGATAAAGTTCAGTTCTGGACCAGGACTTGACCCAAACCCCATTGGAAGTCACGGATTGGGCAGTTCAACTCTCCGGCCACATACAGCCATCCATAAACAGAGCACTTCCTATGATGGAGGGCAGGGTTTTTATTATATTTTTTTGGAGCACACTACATTCGATAATGCTGTTTTTACCCCCAGTATGAGGCATTGACACACTACATGTGGCTCACACTGGGTTTAGTGTCATGTTTGGTTCAAATCTGGACCCTTAACCAAATTTTGAACTAGTTTCCACCCGATTCCATTAAACCTGAACTTCCACTGGTCCGCTCATCTCTACTAATTACATATATTATGCCCTGGGGTCTGTAGAGAGCCCAGATAATATTAACCCCTTCAGCCCCCAGCCTGTTTTCACCTTAAAGACCAGGCCATTTTTTGCAATTCTGACCAGTGACACTTTGACAGGTTATAACTCTGGAACGCTTTAACGGATCCTGGCGATTCTAACACTGTTTTTTCATGACATATTGTACTTCATGTCAGTGATAAATTTAGGACGATATGTTTTGCGTTTATTTGTGAAAATTATGGAAATTTGGCGAAAATTTTGAAAATTTCGCAATTTTCAAAATTTGAAATTTTATGCCCATAAATCTGAGAGATGTCACACAAAATAGTTACTAAATAACATTTCCCACATGTCTGCTTTACACCAGCGCAATTTTCTAAACAATTTTTTTTTCCATTAGGAAGTTAGAAGGGTTCAAAGTTCATCAGCAATTTTTCATTTTTCCAACAAAATTTACAAAAAAAATTTTTTAGGTACCACATCACATTTGGAGTGACTTTGAGAGACCTAGGTGACAGAAAATACCCAAAAGTGACCCCATTCTGCACCCCTCACTCTGCTCAAAACCACATCCAAGAAGTTTATTAACCCTTTAGGAGCCTTACAGCAACCAAAGCAATGTGGAAGGAAAAAATGAAAATTTTACTTTTTTACACAAAAATGTTACTTTAGCCATAAAATTTAGCATTTTCACAAGGGTATCAGGAAAAATGCACCATAAAATTAATTGTGCAATTTCTCCTGAGTACACCGATATCTCATATGTGGGGAAAATCAATTGTTTGGGCGCATTGCAAGGCTCGGAAGAGAAAGAGCATCATTTGAATTTTTGAAAGCAAAATTGTCTGGAATAATTAGCGGATGCAATGTTGCATTTTTAGACCCCCTGAGGTGCCTAAACAATGGAGCTCTCCCACAAGTGACCCAATTTTGAAAACTAAACCCCTCATGGAATTTATATAGATGTTTATTGAGCACTTTTAACCTCTGGGGGCTTCACAAAAGTTAATAACTTTGAACCGTGAAAATAAAAAAAATAAAAAATTACCACAAAAATTGTTACTTCAACCAGGTAGCTTTTTTTTCACAAGGGTATCAGGAAAAATTGCAACATAAAATGCATTGTGCATTTTCTCCTGAGTACACAGATACCTCATATGTGGTGGAAATCAATTGTTTGGGCACACGGCGGGGCTCAAAAGAGAAGGAGCGCCATTTCACAGCAAAATTGGTTGGAATTATTATCGTACACCATGTTGCGTTTGGAGACCCCCTGAGGTGCCTAAACAATGGAGCTCCCCCACAAGTGACCCCATTTTAGAAACTAGAGCCCTCATAGAATTTATCTAGATGTTTACTGAACACTTTGAACCCCTGGAGGCTTCACAAAAGTTTAGAATGTTCAGCCGTGAAAATATATATATTTTTTTTACCATGAAATTGTTATTTCAAACAAGTAGCTTTTTATTCCACAAGGGCATCAGGAAAAAATGCACCATAAAATGTATTGTGCAATTTCTCCTGAGTCCACAGATACCTCATATGTGGTGGAAAGTAATTGTTTGGGCACACGGCGGGGCTCAGAAGAGAAGGAGCGCCATTTCACAGCAAAATTGGTTGTAATTATTAGCGTACGCCATGTTGCATTTGGAGACCCCCTGAGGTGCCTAAACAATGGAGCTCCCCCACATGTGACCCCATTTTGGAAACTAGACCCCCATGGCATAAATCTAGATGGGTAATGAGCACTTTGAACCAAGGATAACAGGATAAAATGGACCGCAAAATTTGTTGGGCAATTTGTTCTGAGTACGCTGATACCTCATATGTGGCAGAAAACCACTGTTTGGGTGCACGGCAGAGCTCCAGAGGGAAGGAGCATCATTTGACTTTTTAAATGGAAAATTAGCTGGAATCGTTAGCTGCACCATGTTGCGTTTGGAGATCCCCCTGATGTGCCCAAACAGTGGAGCTCCCCCCACATGTGACCCCATGTTGGAAACTAGACCCCCCCATACAAAAAATATTAGTTTGGCGAAATAAAAAATACAGACGTCAGTAAAAAAAAAAATATATATATATATATATATATATATATATATATATATATATATGAGCGCCTGCAAATGACACTAAGGCAAGTGCCACACGTGAGAGCGAGAGCGATGCACAAATCTCGCATCGCATCACGCGGCACAGCCGCACACTCCTGTCTGGAAGAGAGCGACCATGCCGGATGATGCGATGTGAGACTTGTGCATCGCTTTCATGTGTGGCACTGGGCTGATCCTTACAATATTCAGTAAAAAATACTGTAGTTGACGATTATTACAGTATAATTTAACTGGCCCTAAAATAAGTTCATTTGTATTTCTTTCTTAGCTTACAGGAAAAAAAATCAGGATGAACGCACGGATGTGCTGCCAAAAGGGGGGGACTAGGTGGGATGGAAAAAAGATGGATGGAGGATAGAAAAGGGCGCAATGGATGCAGGAGCAGCGGAGGATGGGTGAGGGCATGGCAGATGGAGGAGTGGCGGAGGATGGGTAAGGGCGCAATGAATGCAAAAGCAGAGGTGGATGGGGGGAGGGTGAAAGGGGAGTAGGAGGGGAAATTGGGGATAGCTACCTTACAGAATGGATCTAGGTAGCAGGATTGCAGCAAATCCGTGAGGGGAGAGGTGGGAGAGGGGGCAGAGGATTAAGGGGATGGGAGAGAGCAGGCAGCAGATCAGGGAGGGGGCAGAGGCTGATGGGGAATGAGGTGGCAGATGCAGGGGTGCAGCGGCTGATAGGGAGAGTGCAGTGGCTGATGGGGAGAGTTCAGTGGCTGATGGGGAGAGTGCTGTGGCTGATGGGGAGAGTGCAGTGGCTGATGGGGAGAATGCTGTGGCTGATGGGGAGAATGCTGTGGCTGATGGGGAGAGTGCGGTAGCTGATGGGGAGAGTGCGGTGGCTGATGGGGAGAATGCTGTGGCTGATGGGGAGAATGCTGTGGCTGATGGGGAGAATGCTGTGGCTGATGGGGAGAGTGCAGTGGCTGATGGGGAGAGTGCGGTGGCTGATGGGGAGAGTGCGGTGGCTGATGGGGAGAGTGCAGTGGCTGATGGGGAGAGTGCAGTGGCTGATGGGGAGAGTGCAGTGGCTGATGGGGAGAATGCTGTAGCTGATGGGGAGAGTGCGGTAGCTGATGGGGAGAGTGCAGTGGCTAATGGGGAGAGTGCTGTGGCTGATGGGGAGAATGCTGTGGCTGATGCGGAGAATGCTGTGGCTGATGGGGAGAGTGCGGTGGCTGATGGGGAGAATGCTGTGGCTGATGGGGAGAGTGCGGTGGCTGATGGGGAGAGTGTGGTGGCTGATGGGGAGAGTGCGGTGGCTGATGGGGAGAGTGTGGTGGCTGATGGGGAGAGTGCAGTGGCTGCTGGGGAGAGTGCAGTGGCTGATGGAGAGAATTCTGTGGCTGATGGGGAGAATGCTGTGGCTGATGGGGAGAATGCTGTGGCTGATGGGGAGAGTGTGGTGGCTGATGGGGAGAGTGTGGTGGCTGATGGGGGGAGTGCTGTGGCTGATGGGGAGAGTGCTGTGGTTGATGGGGGGATTGTTGTGGCTGATGGGGAGAGTGCTGTGGCTGATGGGGAGAGTAGAGCGGCAGATGCAGCGGTGGATACAAGGAGGCAGCAGAAATAAAGCAGCTGCATCAGATGCAGGGGGGGCGCAGTGGGAGTAGAGCAGCGGCATCAGATGCAGGGGGTGGCACAGTGGGAGGAGAGCAGCGGCGTCAGATGCCCCCCTGCATCTGATGCCGCTGCTCTCTTTCTGCTGCGCAGCGGCGTCAGATGCAGGGGCACAGCGGGTGAGTAGCTGCGTCACATGCAGGGGCGCAGCGGGAGAGCAAGGGCAAAGTAGATGGAGGAGGACAGCGGTGGATCGGGGGCTATGACTCACAGATGGGCACCCGCAGGGATCGCTCTCCTCAGATTCCACGGAGGGAGAATCTGAGAAGAGCGATCTACAGCTCACCCGGTCCCACATGCACGGTGCTTGGAGAGATCGGTCACAAGGCCGATCTCTCCAATCAGAGCTGGGGGCAGGTGCAGTAAAGCTCACTGAGCTCCAGCCAATGGCCAGTGCTGCAGCTGCACTGACCATAGCTGGATTTCAAAGCTTGAGCCATTTTCAATGGCTGAAACATTACACTGGCTGTGATTGACTGAGCGGCGTTCGTCAGCCAATCACAGCTTCCGTAGTTCCGGAAGGAGACACCACCCCTCCTGAGGTCAGGTACAAGTCCTCTCCTTCCCGAATCTACAGTTTTTGAAAACCGATCGCGGTTACCGTGGCTTCGGGGCCGCGATTTCGCCATGACGGATCTATCCGTCATGGGTCTTTAAGTACCAGGGCACCATGACGGCTAGATCCGTCAAAGGTCATGAAGGGGTTAAAAGATATTAAATTTGGCGAGAATAGGTACCAATCAAATTTCTCTGTAAAATCCATGGGACCAGGCAAATTCGAATTGTACAAATTTGTTAATTTCTACCTATAAGTTCCCTGATGTAGCTAACTATGGTGTCCGAACTGGGGAACAACCCTCATGATGTCCATAAGCGATAGTACAGCAAGTTAACAGGTGTCTTATTCCCTTCTTCATCAGACAAAACCTCACAACTAATAAATTCTGCCTAGTTTATGTACAGCATGTATCAGACAATGCCTGTACAATTTCATCCATGTATGTGGGACTCTGAAATACTTCAACCTTTAAGAGAAAAACATACTGTATAAGCCCCCAGGGACCCAGCTGCATGGAAGACTAGTCGGATAGCCAGGTCCCCAACAGCTTCTCCCCATCTGTTTCCCCTTGAGTGACAGTTCTCATCCTGTATGCGTGTATAGGGAGAGAACGTCACTCCCAGGGAGTGGGCAGGGATCTTACAGTGTTTCATACATGCTGAGCTTGGATCGGGGAGTATGTATGAACTGTATGTTCCCTTTAAAGTCATGTGTTAATGCTCATGGGTTTAATAATGTACAATATTATATTTATATTATTCTGACTGAATAATCAAGTGGTACATCACTGATAAAAAAGTACTGCAGATATATATAAATTAGCTAAATAAATGACTGCAGTTACATTATAATAAGTTTCTGTACTTTATTAGGGGCTTTATACTAAATGCAAGCTTAAACAAGCTTATATACAAACTACCCAAATTAGAGCTTCAATATCAAATACTTATTTTCCAGGAGCATCTATTTAAATAAAATGCACATAATATATCCTAATTTTCTTTCATTTTCTCTTTTCAATTAATTGATTTTTAATACAGTAAGACTTTCCCTCAGTATATCTGCTATAATTAGGTTACATCATTAGGGAGTAAATTACCAATTTCTTAAAGTTAAATGTACTGTAAATGTGACATTTATTCTATTAGCTCACACACATTAAAAGAATAAGAAAGACGTACAACACCTTTGATGTTTTGAGAAAATGTTACTATAGATGAGGTGCCTAAGAAGATTACTGTGCGCCTGGGGATGCTAATAATTAGTAAAGTGTGAGAAACAGTTTTTGGTATTTTATTTATTCCTTATGTTGAAAGGAAACAGTTTAGAGCAAAACCTGTGAGATCATTCAGCGGAATCATCATGTAGACGGAAATACTGTCTTGCTAGGAAAAATAATAGCAATCATGATTCGTCAAATACTATGTGATAAGAACACATATTGACCTCTTTAGACTCCTATTGTATAATTTCAACAATGGATAAAAAATGGGTTCTAAATTGCAATGTTGAGCAACAATAAGATACATAGTTTAGGACAAAGGTCAGAAGGTCAAAGAGCAATAAGATACAATACTTGACCAAATATGTCCTCTTGCTGTGAATATGACATGGTCATAATAAGCTCACATTGATTCAGGCAGTGACCTCTTAGTCACAGCATGTCCTGATGTATGAAGTTCTTATAATAAATGTTGTGTTACAACTGAGGTAATGTTATCTTTCCTTCAAGCTACATATTACTTAAAGGGCTTCTGTCAGCCCAAACTGACAGTGCAAGCTAAACATACAGTATATGAGAATATAGCTCCTATTGAAAACCCACCTCTAATCGCTGACTCAATGCTACAAAAGCTAAAGTTGAATAAAATTGGGCTGTTTAGTGCACCCTTGGTGTGGTCAAGAGGTTCAGTGCATTCTTCCATTTCATGGTTTTTCCTTCCCCGCCTCAATGTGTCAATTACATTGAGGCATTCAAAACTAATGGGCAGAAAAGTATAATGCTCTTCTTTGCCATTCCGTGAGTGCACAAAGCACCCTAAGTAGTATATCTAATTCAGATTCTGTAGAATACAAGCAGTGACTAGAAAATAAAAGGTGTGATTTTTACAGGGGCTATATTCAGTATAAGGCTATGTGTTTTGTTTATACTTTGTAACATCTGTCCATAAGCTCAAAAAGACTACCTTGGAAAGACTTGGCGCTAGCATCCCTGTATCTAAATTTTAACCCTTGTATAGGTATCTGGCCTATCACTGGATTACTTGCATTAAAGGATTGCTGGCCAGAGGAGGGCACAGAGGTGAGAGAAGTCAAGCTAGCTAAATCAGCAGTCAAAGTACAAAATTAGAAGACAAAATAATGGTCTTGAAACAGGCAAAGGACAGACAAAAGGAATTCAAACAAGCAAAGCAGGAGCAGATAAAACTAGGAATGAACCGGAGAAGAACTTCAACTGGCAGCATAAGCCAGAGGTTAAGGGGTTGAAATAGAAAACAACCATGCTCAGGGCTCATTTAAAGCAGACAGAAATTAAGCCTATAGCTCCCTGACTGAGCAGTACCGAAAGACCAAGGAATTAAATAGAATTGCCCTGGAAACGAAGTGGAAACAGAGGGGTTATGTACTGGCCTTGATCTTAAATTGTACTCATGTGGGGTTGTGAACACACAACACTGATGAGATTTGGATAGTTTAGCAGCTGTTCAAGGACCACGAGCTATAGATCAAGGGATATTGAGGAAAAAACATGGTGTAATCTGTGCTGATGCAAAAAGGGAGCAAAGCACACATATGTGTATTATGGGCAGTTTGACGCATTTTGAAGTAATCCAACTTCTTCTTCAGCATAGTACCAAGTATTGATGGCATCCTGATGAAGAACTTTGATTACTTCAATTCACATCAAATAATTCTCCCATATTCTGTATCTGTGTACTTTGATACCTTCTTGTAACAGGGGGGATTAAAACACGTTTTCTTCAATAATGCTAATTAAGGCTGACAGACTCCTAAAAAGGTTTACCAAGTGTGCAGTTTTACCATCCAGCAATCCCCTCCTCCATATTTGGAAGTAAGTGTGATTTGCTCCTCCTGCACCTGTGATGCCTCCATTTAGTGGGGGTTTAGATGCATCCTGCTGGAGAAGTAGTAGTCTTTTGGCCTGAGTAATATACAGCTGCAATTTCATCTTGCTGTAAGTAATGATATTCTTTTTTGCTTTTTTATATTATATATAGTGTAGGGACCTACAAGCATGAGGTTCCCATGACGGGGGTTGTAGGCTTACATCTTATGGCCATAATGCTAACAAAAAACCTCATATATATTTTTTTTGTACAGGATACAGCCAGGCCCCTTTTTGTTGGGAATTGCTATCAGAGTCTCTGTCCCTATGTAGCGCGCAGTGGGGGTACGGCTTGGCAGCCCGCCTGATCTAATAGTATGGGCGTCACCTAATAGGCTGTGGGATTGTGACTGTGCGTCTGCTAGTGTGAACAGTGCTCTATGCAAGCCACTAGTGTGCAGTTTTACCATCCAGCAATCCCCTCCTCCATATTTTGAAGTGAGTGTGATTGGCTCCTCCTGCACCTGTGATGCCTCCATTTAGTGAGGGTTTAGCTGGATCCTGCTGGAATAGCAGTAGTCTTTTGGCCTGAGCAATATACAGCTGCAATTTCATCTTGCTGTAAGTAACAAAATTCAGAATAAACTCCAAATAATTCCCTGTCATTCTAAGACCTTCTTCATATGCAATTTGAACCCCCCCTTCACTCCCCGTATATGTTGTCTGCTGTAAATACAGATTAAAAGTTTGCCAACCACCAGGTCGAGTTGCCACTTCATTCTCCTTCTTGGATTATCTTGTATTTTGACGTTCTTTCAGCAGAGCACCACCTGGAATGACTGCATACACGGTTCTGGAACAGCTGATCGACTGATTACGGCATAGCCAAACAGCATAGTGCAGCAGTGCCCAACATTTTCTTTTTGTCTTTTAACAAATATTAAATTCTTCAATTTAGTATTCTTTCAGCAAGCTTAGCTACTATGTCTTATGACTAGTGCATTTTTGGAAGGGTGAGGAATGACATAATTTGCATTTGAAAGAATACCTGAAAGAATAAAAAAGAGAGAATCCCTACATCATGCACTCAATGTTTCAGTTGTGCATGGACTATTATTTTAGCAAACCTGCACACCTTAACCTCCTTGACAAAATCAAAATCATTAGAGTTAATAATAATACTTTCTCATTTCTTCAATCTCTGCAAGCATAATTTATGGGAGAGATCAGATATTGAGCTTAGGTGTACTCAAGCTGGAACTTTTACATTTTGAATGCAAACATAATGGTGTTGGATTATGAGTTTGCATTTTTTCCACCTTGTTGTTAGACTACACATTGCAAATATATGTGATCTTAAAAGGTTTTTGCATTTGGGATTTATATTTTAAAATTTATTTTCAGTAAATCTATTCTCAACCGTATGCAAAAAGTTACACAACTACATCTTTAGGATGTGATATGAAGGGGCGTTAACAATTGTTATAGTAGACGTTCACTCCTTGGCTACTAATTTATGGTCACTTTTTCTGTGCTATCATATATTTTAGTATAATAAATAAGTCTTAATGATTCTCTACAGACACATATAGCTTACCTATTCTTGGCTACTGTAAGCCCTCAGCACTATTTATTTTTGTGTCTACTGGAAACCACCAACCAATAATTATTTAGCATAAGTACTTGAGTTAAGCAAATCTTCAAAAATTTATATAAGACAAATTTGCTCAATTCAGAGGTAAAATGTAATTAGTAGCAAAAAGTTTCAATGCAAATTGGATCTGCAGGGAATGGATTGAAAAATCCTCTTATACACACTTCTCTTCAGCTCTCCACATACTGACGCCACTACTGCGAGTCATACAATTTGGTCTTCTATTTTTCTATCTCCTATATGTGTTCATGGTCTCTGAACTTTCTCTCTTCACTAGGTCTCAAAGCATTAAGCGAAGTGAGACCCATACCACTGTAGAAAATAGCAGAGCCGATTGGAGTACTGGTGGCACATCAGGTATGGACTGGGTCAAGGACAGATGTGGAGAAATTTTTTTAACTCCACTTTGGTCCTCTATATTTCAGTAACATTGCAGCTGACTGACTGCCATTCTGCAGAATTGGCAAATTACAACAAAATCGGCTTCAGTCCAAAAAATGTTTTCTGTAAATTTTACAATGAATTTTATTTGCATCAAATAACTCATTTCTAATAAGTACTAATGGTTTCTCACATACTGGTATTTTCAGTAGGACCATATGTTAGAGTCTAGGAAAACCTTTTTATTGTCATCAAAAGAGAGATGGGCTCTATATTAATGCATAAGTTGTTCCCCATTTCATCATCAAAAGATGACTCATCTGTATCATCTGTAACTACACTTAACTATCACATATTTTCTTCATTTTATTAAATATTTTTATTTTATTTATTCTGCTCTGATTGTGGTCATTCTTTCATCATCATAAAATTAACCTATTACAATGACTAATGGAAACCTAAGGTAACATTGGTATTCTGTGGAGGTATTTATACACAAATGTCTGTACAGCTTTAGCTTTTTCTTGAATTTTGTTAAGGACACATTAACAAATTTTAAAGTGTAGGCACCATTTAAACTGTAGGCACCAAACACAATGTTACCAGACTTTAAAGTCCCCATTACAGAGTAGACTAACATCAGACAATGGGGTCAGCTGCCAAGCTATGGTGTATGGGGACCTTCCAACTGAATACCAGTAGATGATGATGGGGACAGAAAGATTTTGGCATGTTAGACTTTGAAAAAAGTTAAAATGCCACCAGAGATATCTGGCAGCAGCTTTCACATAGACAACAAAAAAGTTATTGCCAGGATGATCGACCTTGAGTAATGACAGTCGAGCGTGTTTGGCACTGCTTTGTACTTGATTGATCATTGGGGTGCTCGGATACTCAGAAGTGATGATGGGCAAGCAGTGCAATCCTCAGTATTCAAAATTATCAGTAAAGACTATGGTGCTCGATGGCTTGTTACTCAAGTTAAGAAGGTCAGGAACTCAATTTGAGTAATGAGTATAATGGAAGTCAATGATTGGCCAGTTCAGTTCTCCGCCCACATACAGGAAAAGCAGAAAAGCAGAGCATTTCTAGGGAAGGTGGATTTTTTAATTTTCAGTTGAGTACGTAGCATGCTCACCTATAATCTCTTCTGAGTATAAGAGAGTAAAGAAAGATAGCTGTCAGCCAAATGATTGGCCAGATTATTGTATGGCCTACATATAAAGTGTATGAGTGAACGAAAGATGCATTACATCAATAAGATCAAACAATAAGTGGCTGCTCAATATTTGTATACGATTTACATTCTTTTACCTTCTTTAATAAACTTTATTTTTTACCTATTTATTTAATCCTGCATAGGCTAAACCTTACACTTCAGGCTCAGGTCATGATCACGATTGGTGAAAGAAAAAAGGAATGAAAACCTTTCAGATTGTAAAGAAATAAACATCCTTTCTCACTAAAAGCTTTCTAAGTACTTCTTGTGTGCTTGCTTGGAACACTGAAAGAGAGACTTGTTTGAGCTCTTGTAAATGTTTCTGTAGTCTAGAATATTAATTGTACCACCATACAAACTGCATAATCTATGGCAACCGAGAACTATTCAAAGTTCTGCTCATTAAACTGTAGTAGTCAGTAGATTTGCTATTACACACACTATCACATAAAATAAAAAACAAGAACAAATTTACAGAATGATGGGTCTTCTATGCAATAACATTTATTCACAATTCGTAGCATTTATTTAGCTAACTGCCTTTAAAAGCATGTGATTTTTTTAACAACACAACAGTTTATTATATTCAGATTATATTCAATGTAGTCTGATCAAAAACATAAAATGTCATAAAAAAACAAGTAAATCCCAAAGTAAGTGAAAAGAAAGCAAGAAAGTATACAAAAGGAAAAGTGGCCATTTACAGTACAGTATTCCAGATAACATTTATTTGTGACTATGTAATAGTTGATTTTAAGCTTTTCTAAATACAAACTTTCATGAAGTCATCTCTGTTTAAGGCCTCCTTCACACGTCCGTGTCTCCGGTACGTGTTTGGTCCATTTCCTCACATGCCGTAGACCCGGGCACACGTAAACCCATTAAAATCAATGGGTCTGCACTCACGTGCAATTTTTGCCATGAACCGTGTGTCCATGTGGAGCATACGTTTGCCCGTGTGCTCCACACGTAGACATGTCCGTTTTTCTCCAGCATAACGGGTGTCGCACGGATTGCACATGGACCGCACGGATGTGATTCGTGTGACATGCACCAGAGAAAACACACGTGTCTGTAACTTAAAAGGACTTTCTTTAATCACCTTCTCCAGTGCTGCTGTCTCTGCCGCTGGTGTCACTTGCTTCCGACCCCCACTCATTATGCTCATTGCATATTCACTGCACTGTGGGCCGGAAGCAGCAGCAGCGGGGAGTCGGCAGGGCTGGAGACCATAGATCAGCACCAGGGACAGCAACACCATGGACAGATGAGCATAAAGTTCATGTTCTCCGTGTGTTATCACGGATAGCACACTTAGAACACACGTGTGCCATACACATGGCACACAGAGGGCCATACGCACCTTTTACACGTCCGAGAAAAACGTGCGTGATTTTCACAGACTTGTAAAGGAGGCCTAACATGGAGCGGACAAGGTAGCATATCTGTAAATAATTTTTTGGAAGTCTGTACTTTCAAATGTGGTTGATACCAAAAAGGAGTTACACCAGTTCAGATTTTACATCATGCACCATTACATGATATGACAAGTTTCACTGGCATGGCTAACCTCTACTACTGGTCTATAAATGGTGGATCAAAATCACTAAAAAAGCTATACGAAGTGCACAACTATATATAGTGTCTGTTTTGGGTTATAGTTAAATGACCGGTAATATGGGCCGATATGTCAAATGGACAAGTATACGGCAGCACAAAAAGACAAACTACATCTGAAACAAGAAACAAATAGTGATAAGCCTCATAAATATGACAAACTATCAAAAGACTATATTGAATAATAACAGATCTCACCGAAGGAGCATAGAAATGTCAACATAAATAGCAGGAAATGGTACTGAGTAAATCATATAGGAAGTGTTTACACTGTCGCCTAGAAAGGTATAGCATACATAATGAAAAGTGATAAGAGAGCACTACCATGCTTAGGTGCTGAGAACACATAATGAGCAGTGGGACGCTCGGATAGGCGTGACTTGAGTACTCAAGTATATTGGAAGTCAATGGGGGACTTGAGCATTTTTCCAGAAGAGTTACTGGAAAATGCTCGAGTCGCTCATTGACTTTCATTATACTTAGTACATGAGTCATGCCTGTCTGAGAATCCAACTGCTCGTTATGAGTAGTGAGCATCCCAGCATGGTAGTGCTCACTCATCAATAATAATGAACAAATCATATATAATAACACCAGAGTTGGTAAAATGGCAGTGGTACAATAGTGGCCACATACCCATAAAGAAGCCTCTTGGACTGAGATGGCACCAGCCCCGATGCGCATTGCAACATTATGCGTTCATTTGACATTTTAATACTATGCTCCTTCTCTGAATGTTTTTATTCAATAAAGACTTTTGCTACTTTTTCACATTTATGAGACTTCTCACCATTCTTTTCTTGTATTTGATGTAGAGCTGTTCCATAAATTACCCAATTGCAATCATGTTCATTTTGAATGCTATTTCCATGATCCTAAAATATACAGGGCTTTAATATGGTAGATCTCATGGCTATAGGGTAACTTTCTGGCAAAGCATGCCTAAGAAACGTCCAGAAAAGATGGGAATCTTTTGTGAAAAACTGCCTATAAAGATTTACTTTTACCAAGCAAAGTCTTTTCTTGGGCTACATTCATTTTAACATTTTTTTCACATTTATTTATTAGTTATGTTAGTTTTTATTAATGGATAACACACAGACACATTATTGGTTATGGACCTTTTCACAAATGGTTCCCCCAAAAGATGGATACATGTTTCCGTTTGCTCCAGTTTGGGGAGCAAACTACCAACTTAAAATTCTAGAGTTTTAAGAAACATTGCCATGTATGATGTCCCATTGCTATGTATGATGTCACTTTGCCATGTATGATGTCACTTTGCCAGTCTTTCCTACCAAGGGGTAGGAAGGACTGGCGCCCTTCCACTTATTTTTACTTGAATCCATGTTTTAAAGAATTGAAAATAAACTTGTTTTATATTGACACTTTATATTTTATATTCAATCTTCCTATATATATATATATATATATATATATATATATATATATATATATATATATATATATATAAATGCAGCTAAGTACATATATTTCATTATATAATATTGCTTAGCTAAGGAAGCATCTACTTTTTGCAAAGCAATATAGGTCAAATAGTAACCTATAGGAAATGAAAAAATCATTGGGTACTGTACGTCAAAAGTGTATGAAATGTTAATTACTGTCACATTTAATTAACATTGAAATGCTATTTTCTTTTATTTATTTATTAAATAGTTGATCAAAACTCCAATCTAAAGACTTTCTAAAGTCATTTGGAAATGCTTACTTTTTATTTATTCTCTTTTCAGACATCTTTTAATGTACTTTGCCACTGGCAATGCAGGCAAATCAACATGAAACGATGGCCAGTAGGCATTCTAAAAAGGTAGCTGAAAGCTCCGTGGTGATTAATTATTGAAGGGCTGTCTTTCTATTTTTAATGTACTGAACAATATTTATTTTTTACTTTCTAAACTTATACATTTACTGCCCTCACACCGTGAATACCTGCCTGTCACATTTAATTTAACGTTCCTATTGTTATATATGATATAGCCAATGTATTTTGATGACTTGTTCTTAATAACAGAGGGGCTGTTATGTAATTCTGGCAGGAATGTTTTTTTTTCACTTACCTTTTCTGATTGCTCATTATCACACAGAGTGTTATTTTACCTGTGGCTCAATACTTTATGAAATTAGCATGAACAACTATATATGGAGATTTTGCATAATTTGTTACCCTGCTATGGAATGTTTCATTCATTCTTTCATTTCATTCTTCAGTTTTCATTTTTCATTAAAAATATCACTACTGTCGAACTCATGTAAGATATTATGTGTTTATATGCAAAGTTATAAATGATTCTGTCTACAAACTGTGCCTTTAAAGCCTAAATCTGTCATCAGGTTTTTGCTATGTAATCTGAGCAACATGATGTAGTGGGAACGATATCTCACTTAGACCAGAGCCACACTTGCGAGTATCTCGCACGAGTCTCGCATCGTATCATCCGGCACGGCCGCACACTCTCCTGACAGGAGCGGGTCGGCTGCATGTATTTTTATGCAGCTGAGATGCTCCTGTCCGGAGAGTGTGCAGCCGTGCCGGGTAATGCGATGCGAGACTCGTGCAATTCACTCGAAAGTGTGGCTCCTGCCTTACTGGACTGTTTGGTACAAATTTACTAGAATCCTTATTTTTCTCTGTTGTAGATGTAGCAGTGATTAAAAAGATGAGCTGTGTATAACACCCCCACAGCAATGACTGACAGCTTGCTGTGTATGCTCTGCATTGTGAACATACTTCTAATAAGTGGTTGTGGCCGGATTACACAGATTAGCTGGCTGCCATGCATGTGAGATCTAGTATTTTAGTGATAATCTCATGCTGATAAAACACGGCTTGTATTAAAACTACAATACAAAGCCTAATAAGTGACACATCCCAGGAATCTGTCTCTCTTGCCCTATATTGTGCTGCTCTTAGATTAAATAGCAAAAAAATGGTGACAAATTCCCTTTAAACTCATCAGCCCGAGCAAAACTGTTGCAGGGTCCATCAAGTTTTATTTGGTTTCCCCCCTACTCCATTTGGGCTCAGAAACAACTACAACCTCAACACCCTCTAAACCTATGTCACTGGATGTATATGCTAAATGGGAACATATAGCCATTTAGAAGGAAATTCAGCCAATTTTATCTTCTATGCATTGAGTATTTTTAAAAAATAAACCTATTTTAACAAAACCTGTTAAATAATTGATCTTTCCTGTAGTTCCCCAAGCATATCACATTAGTTTTATATCAAATAGAGTTGCTATATGCTTCATTTTATTATTGCTGTGTCTTTTCTTTACTTGATTGTAAACTAAACATGTCCAAAAATGGCTGACACAAAACAATAAGCTAATGTGAACAAAGTAGATATATATCTGGTGGATGCATCAACGCAATCCATCCATCGGACATATGTCACCCATTGGCCTATAAATGTTTTTGTGTATTTTATTGCTGTGATGGATGCCTTTAACTATTGCTATTTAGAAGTAATTCATTTCCCATAGGCTTCCATGTTAAAGAATACACACAAAAACACATATTTGTACTGAATGGTAAGAGAATGTGTTGATTTGGTTTTGAGGCTAATAATATAACATAGCCCAATTTAACAAATGTTAAAGATGGACACATTTGTATGTTTGTTTTGTGTTTAACCCTAGAACGCATACCTGGAACCTCGCAGGCCTGCTAGGGTACTTGTTTGCTATGGTAGATTTCTATGGTTGCGCGTTCTAGGGTTAAAGAATAATATACTTATGTATTATTCCTTCCAAAGACAATACTAAGGACCAGGGGGCATTCACTGTGAGTGGAAAAAATATGCAGCTAAATTCTAAAGGGTTCTTTACAGTTAGAGTAGTAAGATTGTGGCATGCCCTACCGCAAGAGGTAGTAATGGCAGACACTATAACAGCTTTTAATAAAGGGCTGGATGATTTCCTCAGTGCACACAACATTGTTGGTTATAAATGATTTAATGACAAAATGTAGAATTGGTGGCAGAAGGTTGAATTAGATGGACCTAGGTCTTTTTTCAACCTATGTAACTACATATATTATTCCTATTCTGTCTCTTTTCACCCACAATTGATACAAAGGCTCATATCGGTTTTAGAAACTAAAAAAGATAATGATTTCCCAATTTTAAGTAGATTGACACATTCATCATGTGACAATAACGACATTTGTGAATAAGAATCCTGTTTTTGGAATCCATAATAACTTATCTGAAACGTAGGTCGATTACTAATAGGTTCCTAGCCTTACACCTTTGTTGATCAAGGTTACAGCAAATCTTTTTTGGCAATAATATGGTACAACATTGAATATTGATTTTAGGTCTTATAAAAGAATTAGTGCCTGATACATTTCCTTCAGGAGACGAAAACCATTTAACATTTTTTGATTGTGCAAAGTCTTAATCTGAATGAGAGATCTTTGCATATGTCCCTCTTTTTTTGGAAGTCCATATTCATAAAGTAGCACAATACAACCATGCCGTCTATCAACGTAAACAAATCTTTTTACATGAAGCGTTAAGCACAGCAAGCAAACTTCAGATAATCCTATCCTTTATATTATTTAGCTCACATGCAGGAGATTGGTTATTGGTTTCATGGTTAAATGTCATGTAAAGGGAATGGCACACGCTATGAATTTTAATGTGGAGACATATGCGGAAGCTTGTTTCTGATGAGAGCGCACATGTTGGACTATGGGAACATTTCTCAACCTAATATCTAACAGTAATGTGATTTCTGGCATATGCTTTTTTCTGGATCAGCAACTGTGTATTCTGCAGCCTCTATTACACCCTCTAATGTAGTTTCCATGAATCAATTGCAAAGTCACTCTTCCAAAGCCATTAGAAATATCAATGTTAATGTATTCATTATAGATATTTGAAAATGCCTTTTAAGATGTACTTCCAAATAAACATGCCTTTGTGGAATATCCTCGTGATAGTGTAAAAAAGAGATGTCTTAACTATTTAGACTCATCTTGTAATTAAGCTTTAAAAGACTTGGAGGTTGCGAGGAGCTTCATGTGTTCTTGTTAACCATGTTTAAGCATTAAAGATCTATAGGACACTTATTTCCTTTAACAACACTGACTACTGTCACACTTCCATATACCATCATATGGTTGCAACATTTTGCATAAGGTCTTATAAATCAATACAAATCAATGGGGGGCATATTCTGCATATCAGTTGTCTGCATAGGATCAAAGCACCAAAATGTACACTTAATCACCAATCATATGCAAATGAAGCCCACGTTATGTAATTAATAAGATTCCCATTGGCAAGAAGCCATTGGTAAGCCAGTCAGTGCACCTACAGTTAATCCTTTCATTCAGATCTACATAGATGCTAATCAGATTTTGCAAGAAGCTCTTTATATTATGGAATATCTTCAATGCTGGGCCTTTTTCTTGACGTAGTATAGAGAAAATATAATCATTAAATGTATACATCTTCTTAGGACTGTAAGCACTATGTAAAGTTCTATAAAATGTCAGATGGCTTTCAAACCTTTGGGAGAAATAAATTGTGCCTTTGCGTGAAGTGATGCATTAAGACTGATATGAGTTGCTGCAGCCCCGTGGAATGATCAGTCATGTATAGAAGAGGCAAAGCTGTGTCTAAGCCTCCCAACGGGGAGGTTAAAGAGCCAATTATTTATAATGAAACTGCTCGCAAATAACTGCAGCAATTAATGCAGAACGCTGCTGCAATCCCGGAGAGAACTCTAACAGCTATGCAGGGGGTGAACAACCTAGAACCATGGCTTCTACATTGCTAATCACCATCAGGTATATTGACAAAATATGTCTACTTTCCTCCTTGTATCACAAGATCTCCACCAGACTATTGGCAGCTCTATAGATGGCTCTTTTCCAACAGCATACAATTTGTTCATCTGTTTTCTAGCATATTATGAGAGCTATTGGTCTACAGCAAAACGCAAAAATGACTGAAACCAGCAAAATGTAGTAATTCAGCATGTATTTGGGGCACCATTAGCTGTAAAATGATGTAGCTGTAAGGATACAACTAACTCATGAGGTTTCTACGTTGATAAGTTTTCATGTCTTTTTATATATATATATATATATATATAAAAGATGTCAAAGAAGCATCTATATCTATATGATCAGATATCTATCACTTTCTAGGCAGCTAACAAAATAAATAATGAATGTTAATTTTTAAAGATCTGCTCTTCTACCCACAAACAAAATAAATATATATATATATATATATATATATATATATATATATATATATATATATATATATATATATAATGAAAAATATAAAATGAAAGCAATTATTGTTCTTCTAGACCTGTGATTCCTGTTGAGATTTCCACCATATACCTAAAGATCAATCCTTATCTTTCCTATGTGCTTACACCCGGGGAATCTCTATAATACATTCTGTCTTTCCTCAGTAATGAAAAGCATTCAATATATTCCTTTAAAAGTGCGGTTGATTAGTCTCATAGGATCAGATAGCTGTAGGTGATTATGTCTCCTCCTGTAGCTTTAAGGTTTTCATTATCTTCCATAGCAGTATGGAATATTCCGCCGGTCTACCGATGTAGATAACTTAGTAATCAGGAAGATATTACAAATTATGGATTCAAGCAAGGGTTAGTCTTGTCTTAAATCTTTGCTCTGTATATAAGAATAGTCATTCCAATCAAGAAATGGAATTTTAGAAGTAGTGTAGTTTTATTTTGCTTGATGAATTCTCAAATCTCCTTTTTTCCATCTAGTACTGATAAAGGCCCTGAACAAGGCCTTCATCCCTACTTCCCTGCTTTCTATGTATTAATACGGTAACCAACCTTTCATCATATATGAAAACTTCATTATATGTTATTTCACTCCTGTTCTGTTTTACTTGGTAAATAGATACTCTGTGTATCCAGAATACCACCGGTCACAAATGGTGTCCCTGGTGTGGGTGAGATATTCTCTAAATTCTGTAGGTACCAAAACTGCCAATATTGAGAATGCCAATGATAGGGAGCTATTGATTAAGACATTAAGAGCCTCAATGTAGTGATGGGTGTCATACCCAACTTCATCTCCAAAATGCTATTCTAGTTTACAATAGCTGAAAATAAATTATTTACACCCCTTTCTCTCAAAGACATTTATTCTGTATATTCATAGTTTTATACCAAATGGTTTCCCGTAGACGGTGGGGCATACACAGAAAATGGAGAATGCCCAAGATGCAACTTTAGTGGCATCACCAACTTGCTGGAGCTCTACCAATGATCTATAATGGGGCATATAATTATAGTATATATACAACAATGCATTGATGGGTTGTAATATCTGCAGCATTGATTCTTGAAATTAGGCCCACATTTCACCTAGTACATCAGCAGATAACATAAATAACTGTCACAGATCAGTCTGGCAGTCAGGATGTTAAAGGTAGCAACATGGAGCAATCATTTCAAATGGACTGAAAAGATGTGAGGGCTTGCAATGTGAAATCGCTGTACGTGGAACTCATTAATTACCTTATCTCTCTATGGATGGGAGCCATACTATTTTTGATGGCTCTGCTTTCCATGCAGACATTAGTATAAGAGCCATGCATGATTTTAGTACAGCACAAATCTCTGTAATAGGGAACTCATTTCAAATGTCTACATCCATTACAAATGATAAGATGTAAGCGCTGCCATACTTGGCTTCATAATATAGCCCTATTAACCACTTCCATTGTAAAGGGCTAGCAATCTGATGCCAATACACTTATTTTCTACACATGGTTAATAAGGGGTCAAAAAGTTCAACCTGCACTTGCATTTCATACTTCATTACTTGCTATGTAGAGCAAACTAATATTCATGTACATGGAAAAAAACAGAAATAAAAAAATCATGAAGACCATTTTGTTTCTTGTGCTACTCATTGCTAAAAAAAACCTAGTGCATTTGACTGTGTATGAAATTTAAAGGATAGGGATAAAATTCAACACCTACCTTCTTTGGGTGGGCGTTTTGCTTCCTTTGACAGGTTGCAGACCTGCGTGGTTTGAAGTTCCTGTGTCAGGCAGCCCTCAGTCTGCTCATTCAGGGGCAATATCACATTGTTTAGAGATACCAAGGACTGATCATCTATCCCCCATTCTCCCAGATGCTGGGGACAGGTGCATTTTGTATACATAATTCCACAAAGCTCTGTTTTGCCATTTTCCAATTTTAAGCAGTTCTCCAACCAAGTGCACAGGACATGGCACCCAAACTGACTGGGGCTCACCTTATTCAATACCAGAAATTCCAAAAAGGATTTTTGGTCTTCATCATCCCTTCGGTGTAATCCATTGTAATCAAGTGGGTATATCCGACGTAGCTGAATAAAATTTTTATCATAGTGCAGAAAAACAAAAGCATTCTTTGTATCGCACAATTGCATTATGGAATTGTTGTTCCTCAAGAGATCCTGTATTTTCTCATAGGAGAAGTGATCAAACTGGTACGCCAAAAGAGAAAAGTTAGAGCAGCTGAAGTCCTTTTTGGAAAATTTCAGGTAGATGCTATATTTGGTCGGATCTGGGTTTTCCAACGTCCAGGTGCAGTTGGTAAAGTTTTTGGGAAACATCTCGCTTATTGAATACGATCCATAAATGACTCCTTTTACTAATGTTGAACACCAGAAGTCTTGGCCAGCGTTATATCCAAACATAACCAGTAGATAGGTGGAAAATATATAAATCAACAAATTTCGAACAGCCTTCATCCTATGTCATTTGGCCTGTAGAAAACAAAATAAAATCAAAATGCAAGAAGAATTCTGCAAGCATTTGAAAATAGGGCTCCTGACAATATTCTAGACAGCTGTTTTCAAGACTCAAGCTAGCTTAAAAATAAACCTTTTGAAAAAGAAGGGGCGAGTATATATATATATATTTTTTTATTTTCCAAGCATGGGATTGATTTAATCGTGTGCAAACAGTGCCACCATGTGGATGTTCAGTCTAGGTTGCTTTAGAAATCTAAAATAATATTTCATAAACATTACTTTGTTAACAATAAGGTTACATTTATGTGAATTATGAATGCCCAGTGCTTGGGACACCACAATCATTTAATGAACATAGTAATACCATAGGAAATTGCTTGCGCGATGAATTGACCGTCATGATCTATTTTTTCCTCTGAGATTATTCTTTTGTAAGACAGTAAGTGATCTTGTTACACTAAATACAGCAGTGTGTTTACGATTTTGAAATGTAAAGATGGATTTATAAGAAAAATTACATCAAGATTGGATGTTTGTATTTTGTGCCATTGATAGCAATAGTTTGAAATGCTATGTAAAAATAAAAGAGGCTTTCTGATTGCCAAGGTGTTAATAAAGAAAATAATAGCAAATTGTCACTGACGGCTGCCTACATGTAAGCCCTCTTTACAAATGAACCCAAGAAAAGCAATGTAAGCTCTTGGGAAAAAATAGTTCTTGTGTGAATTAATTGCTCTGCATGGAACAAATGCTAATGAGAGTACTGTTTAACACCCAAAAGTAGTGCACTTAGGTAGAAATCAAGCATTTAATTACTCCTGAACATATTGTCTGCCATAGCTTTATGTGATTTTGCAGATGTGCTCTTCCCTAGCCAAAGCCATGTTGCATTCATTTCCTCCAATAAACCTGCATACAAATTATTCACACTGCTTCCCAGTCTTCTGACATGCCTAAGATGCCCATAGACTGTCGTAATGTTAACCCTTCATATCAATACATGAAATTAGCAACATGCACATGCAAACACAGGCAAGTTTGAGGAACGACCCCCCGAGCTTAGTACTTCAGATTTAAGCCTAAAGAAACACTGCAAAGTTGACTGTGTTAGTGTGCCAGTTAGCTCCAGCACCACACAGGCAAGAGACATCAATGTGTGGAGTTTGGTCCATTCCCTGCCTATGTCATCAGATGAAAAGGCATATATCTGTCCATTCTTCATCGATGGTGTATGTAGAGATACAAAAGGGGCTCTTTGAGTTCAAAGTGAGCAAATAGCTAATTAGATTTTATCCACAAAGAAAGAAGAAAAATATCCTTACAGTAATGTCTAGGACTTCCAAATGCTAGAACAGCTGCCTACCAGCCTTACAAAGAGCAGTAGATTTCCATAGGAACAGAGAGCGTGTCTTTTCCACCAGGAACATAAATTTAATCTGTATTTCACATTAGTTGTGATGGCATCATTAAATCAAGGATCTGGGGAAGCATGTATGAAATGGCAGAAAACAACAGATCCCTTGTATTTTCCCTCTTGCAGGCAATGCAGTTCTGCGCAGTGTCATTCAGGATAGTGTAGGCGTTGAGTGCCAACGTGACACTATCTACATGGTGTAATCAGTCACCAAATCTCTGAAATGTTCAATAAATGCAGGATAGCCAGGATATGGTATGCTTAATTCGGCTTTCTGCTTTGGATATTGACTCGGTCATGCCATGCATGCCAAAGGGGATTCTAGTTACAGACATGGTAATCATGAAAGGTTTATAAGTGTTTCCTTATAGAACCATTCCCTTGGGTTTCCAACTATCTAAAGATATTTAATTATCCTCAAAGGATCAAAAGAGCCAAGTTAAGCTGATCCAGCCACCCGCCTCTTTTCTTTAAACATGAACGGCTGTCTCCCTGGAACAGAGAGCATCTCCCATTTTGTCATTAATAGTTCATCTAGAGAAAACAAACAGGCATTTTAGTTTGGATATTCCCCACACACAGATTTTTTTTTCAACTGTCACTTTGTAACTGAATCATAGACGGCGCCATGCTTCTACTGCCACATTTGTAAGTGTAGGACTACAGTACATTTCCCTTAACTTCACATTGACCTCATAATTCTAGATGGGTTTATTGTAGTTGATAAAATGGGGTTAAAATGATGCAATGAGGAAAGGGAACTCAGTTGGGCTGTTTCGCCTCTGGGCAATTTGATAAAGAAGAACATTTTAAGATTGCTCATCTCTAATTATGATATATAGGCTATACTCTCCCAACTGACAACACACGTAATAAGGTTCTTTCAGCATATATACATATATTTCAGCATCTACAGTTGGGGGTTTTCAAGAGACTCAACCAACTTTTAAACTGTACATGGTAACATGAGGCGTTCATAACGTTTACAGGTCTAGGCATATCTAATGTGCCTCTTTCCAAAAATTCTCAGTTATCTGACTCAATCCTTGTAAGATATGACTGAAGAAAAAAGCACACAAGGAATCTTACCTTCCAATCCCAATCTGTGGCTATCTCTGCAGGACACTATCACAGGCACACGTTCCAAAAGCTATGAAGGAAATCCTTCTTTTTGTTGGAATCCCTGACTCCCATCTTGGTCACGATAAAATCAGAATAGGAACCTCACCATAGCAATAGCAATCAAATCCCTTAGTGTATTATAGCAACGCCATACAAATAAGCCCTTATCCAAATCGTGAAGAATTAAGGGAAGTAAAGCAATGATGGAGCTTTGATTGAAGGATGAGTGAAAAGAAAGTCCAGCATGACAATCCAGGGATCAGGCGGGTAGAGGAATACTGTAGCTATCGGATTGTAATGATCAGTAGGGAGGGGAGGCTGGTGCTGATGATTTGGTTATTCTTTTGCCTTTTCCCTCCCACTGAGGTAGAAAAAATCCTTAGCTGATGCTGAAGAAATCTGTTTAAATGTTGAGATTACGGAGGACAAGAGGGAGAGGAATGAGAGGCACCAGAGCTGTATGCCTCTGTGTGTGTATGCATGAGAGAGTGTGCAAGTGTGTCAGGCTCATTTATTGGTCTGATGTTGGCGGCTGGAGTAAGGGGCTTGTTTTATTCATTCGTCGTCTTTTTTTCCTATTTCCTTCAAAGTATTGATGATCGGCAAGCTAGCTACTACAATAATCCTTCTGTGCTGACGAAGGGAGCTTCTTGAATGCTGTGAGGAGAAGCAATGCAGGGGGGAGAGAGAAGGAGAGAGACAGACACTGGAGCAGTGTGACTGTGTCAGTTTCAGTATGGGACTGCAAATACATGTCACTGAGCTGCTCAATCCAGGCACGTCCCAAAAACGTTATTCCTTCAGTCTGGGAGTTTTTCTACCTTCATTTTCCTCCAGTGCGCCGACTGTTAAGAGCAGCTTGGGGAAAAAGGGACATGGAGAGCACACAGATTGAGATCATAGCTCTTAACCATTTAATTCCTCAGGGCTGAAGAGTGCAGCACAAAGTGGATGTAAGGGGGATTCGATTCATTGAAATCCTTTGGAGGAATGATTTATTGAAGACTGGTACTTTGAATCACTACAAACATCCAGAATGTGTATTAGTGACCAATATCATTGAAGATTGGATCTGGGAGGAGCTGAATGATTCTCAAAATAGTTAGCCAAGGATATACATGCTATGCATAAAGATGAGGGGATCTTAAAAAACATTCTCCCATCCATTGTTTCTCCAAGATGCAAATTAGACTCCCATCTCTAAATTTGCATAAAATGAGAATGGATTAAAAAAACTAATCTATCAGGATAAATATTAATACTGATCAGGAACTGCAACAACCCAAGAGTTGTGAGTGTGTTCCCTGCTGCAGATTAATTGATATGGGGCTCTGATGAAAACACTTCTCAGCCTTCACATCAGTGTGTCTGCATGGGAAACAATAGCAATTTTCTCAGTAAGGCTACAATTATCGTCCTGTTTGTTCTTGCTTTGTTTAGGTGGAGAGCAGGGCTGAGAGATTGTACTATGAAATGATGCACTGTGCAGAAAAGCTGGCTGAATAGCAGCCTTAACTCCCTGTGTGCTGGGAAGCCTTCACTTTCTTCACAATGCACGGCATCCTCCGTGCAATCATGCGTTTGATTTGATTGTTTTCCTTTACCCTGCTTTGTATTCTCTATGGATATTTGAATGGCTGGATACCTTTTAAACTGTGAGTTAAAGCATGCCTCATAGGACGAGATGGAATCCCTGTTGGAAACGTTCCTCTCTTCTATTTGTAAATTGCAATTGGCTCAATGCATTTAATGGGGAAGAGTTGCAACCAAGTGCTGTTCTGTGCATTAATTTAATAGATACAGGAGAAGAAAGTGCGTGAGTGCTCTGCTTGTGCCTCTTCTTATTCTGTGCTATGTAGTGACCTGGGCACCTCCCTGGACAATATTGCCTGGCTGGAGGGTAATGGATGGATTCGATCAAATCTAGGGTCACAACCTGGTTAATAATAAAAATAATTCCTTTTATAGCATACTCAGTATTCATTCTACAGGCTGCTTCCTGATGCAGAGGGAAAAGGGTCATGTTCCAGTTTACTTGAAACTGACTGAGACTGAAACCATTGCATCAAACTCAACGTCCGCATGTCAAGTGTAACATTATTTATGTCCTCCAAACTCTGAATCTTTATCACCAATTATAAAGCTGTAGCCATGTTTAATTACTGTGACCATAATTGACTGGGGCCTTCACCCCTGCAGGACATTGGTCCCATAGGAAATATTGAATTTTACATCTAAGCATTCTTTACTTTAATGCAAATTTCATGCTATTAGAATACAAATGTAATGTAATATATATAAAAAACTGAGCTATATAAGTAGTCCTGATCCTATCCTTCATTACACTCCTCTACAGCCCAAATATGTCTCTGCAAAGTATAAATTGCTGCCATGCACACGCTCTTTTTACATAACTTTAGAAAATGTACATAGGAAATGTATTTACACTTCACATATGAAAGGATTCAACAGATTAGAAACTACCTGTGTGATATAAGCATTTCATTTCCTACCGGTTCTCGCAGGAAGACACAATTTATCCACGATTGCACAAAGTCGAGGCTTTGGTGCTATATCTATTTGAAGGGCTATAGGCCTGAATGAATATATACAGAAGGGCAATGCCAATGTTGAAAATAAGTCTATGTCCTACAAATATGTGGCCATATAGAACTTACAAAGCAAGACGGAGTATATTTCTTCTCAACTAACACAACAGAGCAAAGATTGATTTTGTACTATCTTCATTTTACTGCATCACAATATAATAAAAGTATACCAATCAATACTAAAATTCAATGAAACAAGAACACTTGTAATTTTAAATATAAATTTTCTGTACTTACCCATTAGTGGGGCACACAAATCCTCAGTTCTAAGGCTTGGTTAGAAGGATTGGCCCTTTTCAGAAAATCTTGGTCAGTGAGTGCAGTTTGTTGGTAAAAAGCAAAGTGTGCTTTACTCACCATTACCAAGTCCACTGTTGAGTCTCTACCAGTGCTCCTGTTACCTGTTATTGAGTATGGCACAATTATTGACAGCGCAGTTGCCTATCAGTGAGCTCAGCAGCTCTAATTTGGGCATTCCGTCTTCATGGGCAGATTCGTTGACCTCAGTGATTGGCTGCCACCCTGTCGTTGTGATTGTAATACCATGGCCAATACCGGACACTGGAAGCAGGAGCAGATACTCAGTGCTAGATTCGGGGATGTAATGAGGTTTAGTTTTATATCAAACTTCACCTAGGGACCAACATTTTCTGAAATAGGACAGTCCCTTTAATTGCCTGGTTTCTGCTCAAAATTTTACTGTACACTTGCCACCACTTCAACCAACTTGAAGAAGCTGTTTTTCATTTCCCAGTACAGTGCAATATTAAGTGAACTAGTCTGTGACACGCCCGTCACCAGGGCCAGGGGCACTCGAAACTGGGCCGGACTAGTCCGGGGATGTCAGTGGTGGTGGGGGTCCGGCTCCGTGACCCTGGCAATGTCTTTAAATAATAAAAGAGATGATGATGATAGGAGTTGTATTTTTGGATAAGATGAAGTTCATGACGCCGCTTGCCACATGCGGGCATGGGAGGAAGCCGCAACTGCATAGTCTCTCTCACTGCTGTCAGCTGATGGCGGGACACAGCTAGGATGTTTCGATTCTCCCCAAGCAAGCTAGGCCCCAGTGAGGATGATGGCAGGCTGAGGTGCAGGGCAACGGCAAAGAAGCAGATGACACCGGGATTGCAGTTCAGGATGTTTACTCACTGTTCGTTATTACTGCCCACAGGGTGCCAGTTTCCACCGAGATGGGCTCCAGGTGATCCCGAACTCTTCGGATCCCGGTGTCAGTATTGTGACTGATGGGCCCTTCCTCTATGCACTCTGTTGTTGGCGGGTCCCTGTGGTTTGAAGCTACTTGGGGTCCCCTTTCTTCTATGTACGAATCCCAGTCCCTTCACAGGCAGTGCAAACCTGTAGTGGGCTGAACCTAAGTCTGAATTCCAAGGCTCTCTGTGCTGCTGTGCCCAGGACACTGTTGTACGTGAAGAAACATGAAATCTTCTTCCTTTGGTAGATCTAGTAGGTGAGCTTGAAGCATCCCCTAATCTAGGGCTCCACACCCTGACTGCGCTGGTCCTGGGGTACGGACACTGTATCCCACTAGCGACCGTAACCCCTATATCCCACTGACGTCACTAGGTGAGCTTCTCCCTCAAACGAAGTCCTTCACCACACTGCATGACAACTGTCAACTCTCAACTGTCTTGTTAAGCCCCTCCCCCTCCAGGGTTTCTGACCAGCATGACTAGACAGGTCCCGACCAATGGGCAGCCATCTATCAAATCCATCTCTAGTCTGTCACCAGGAAAAGGAAAAAAAAGGCAAGAAATGTGTGTGTTTTGTGGTGTTGTGTGGAACCGACAATGGTCACCTAGGAATCCAGGATGAGCACAGCACCTAAAATCAGGTGCTGTACCCTGTGGCGCCTGAAGTCTCAAGGGTGCCACATCTGAAGAAGAAATACATATGAAACTGTAATTTTTGGGAGACTCAACCTTACCTTGGTAAAATGTCATAATATTTTTTAAGTATACATGTATACTTAGACATTTGGAGCCAGAGGTAGGATTCAATATTCACAGTATCATATTTCTCAAGCTGCAAGTAGCATTCTCTATTTTTCCTATTGTTTTGGGGTTCTTAAATTTGGGATGATTCTGTTGGCTACAAAGGGGAATGTAATATATGATATTGTAGATGTTGATATTATTTCAGCATTAACATGGAAGGACTCAATTAATGGAAGAAGTAAAAATTCATTGACTCAGTAAAGCCATTATCCACTTTGTCTTACAAAATGATCTTGATAGTGGAGCCTTTCTGGCCCCAGTCTTAAAATGGCTGCTGGAGGGGAATGTGATCAGACCTGGCCATTAGCTTCCTGCATCTTAAAAACACTAAACATGGGAAAGCAGATTTTAATTGGAGGAAGATTGGTAATATGCCTCTTCATCAACTGTCAATTTAAGAACAGGAGTACTGTGCAGTTTATGAAGAAGACTGCAAGACGTAAAGGGGTTGTCCGGTCTAAAATGACAAGTTTCCAATGTTTGCAGTCTCTCTATGTGACTGCAGACTTGTGAATCCTCACACCACACTCACTGAGCGCTGTGAGGATTCAACGGTGTCAGAGCCAGGAATGGTGGTCACGTGACTGAGTATGTGATATGCACACTCCCGGTCAGAATCCGACAAGATGGGTGCAGCCTTACACAATATAAATGTATCGTGTGACACCACGCACCTCAAGTTGAATAATGGAAGCATACTCGAGGCATAACAACCACCACTCCCGTCTCTGACACTGGGGAATCTTAACTGCGCTCAGTGCATAAGATGTGAGGATTCTCAAGTTTGCAGTTACATACAGAGACACATAGAGAGACTGCAGCCTTGTGATTTAAGAACAAACAACCTCTTTAAAGGAAACCTGTCAGGTGCAATATGCACTCAGAACCATGAGCAGTTCTGGGTGCATATTGCTAATCCCTGCATATCTGTCCCTGCATCTGATAGCATACATAAAGAGATCTTTAGAAAAAGTATTTCTAAAGATCTTCTATAATATGCTAATGAGTGCAGGGACTAGTCATAAGGCAGTTAGTTCCTGCGCTCATTTCGCCCTCTTAGCATGTTAGCACACCCACAGGGGCATACTAAGATGTTATTCAATACCAGCATCATCAGCACCTGTGTCTGCTGTAACTGCTTCAGAATGCCTGGCTTAGCGTCGGTGTGCATGAATGATCAGAATGCCCCGCACTTCTGGTCATGTGCACTATGAAGCCGAGTGTACAAGTCCCGGCTTCAGAGAGGTCTAGTGCGCATGACCGAAATGGCCAGGGACTTCTGCCCATTCGCACTGAGCCTAAAGCCGAAGTCATCAGTGGTGACAATAGATGCAGGTACGAGCGTCACCACATTGAATAGCATGTTAGCATGCCCCTGTGGGCATGCCAACATGCTAAGAGGGTGGAATGACCGCCGGACCTAAGTCCTTGTGACTATTCCCTGCACTCATTAGCATATTGTAAATGATTTTTAGAAATTATTTTTTAAAAGATCTCTTTATGTATGCTAATATAGCCTGGGGCAGGTAGGCAGGGATTAGAAATATGCACCCAGAACTGCTTGTGGTTCTGGGTGCATATTGCACTTGACAGGTTCACTTTAAGGTTTGTTCTAGCAAAGAGCAAAATCTATGTGTAGAAAAGTCTTTTTGCTTTCCTCAATCTCAAATCTTGGAAGAAGAAAGCATGCGGTAGGTTGGATGGATTTAAACATGGCAAAATCTTTTATTCTTATGAAAGATATGTTGCACCCAGAAATCTGGTTACATCTTTGTCTTCTACTTTCATCCAGAACACATGCAATCTCAGCCAAACTGAGTATGCATGTGTATGGAGCTTCTGGGAGAAAAGCTGTCAGCTAAATTATCATTTGACAATCAGATATCAAAGGCCTCCTTCACACGACAGTGATTCCGGTATGTAGGACCCCGTTTTTATACGTACCGGAGTCATGGACATACACACACCTATTAAAATCAATGGGTCTGTGCACTTATCAGTGATTTCTCACGGACTGTGTGTCGGTGTGGAGAACACGTGTGTCCATGTGTTCCGCATGGAGACAAGTCTGTTTTTCTCCGGCAGCACTGATGCCACACATGTGACACATACCAGAGAAAACACAAGTCTCTGAAAAAAATGAATTGCTATACTCACCCGTCTCCAGCACTACTGTCTTCAGCGTTGCTGTCACTTGCTTTAGGGCCCACTCATTATGCTCACTGCACTGCAGACCTGGAAGCAGTAGCACCAGAGACATCAGCACCATGGACAGAAGGGTTGGAGACAGGTGAGTAAAAAGTTCTTGCTCTCCGTATGCTAACCGTGATAGCACATGGAGAGCAGATACTTTTTACTCACCTGTCCCCGACCCTGCTGTCCATGGTGCTGATGTCTCCGTTGCTGCTGCTTCCAGGTCCGCGGTGCAGTGAACACACGTGTGCCAAAATCATGGCACACGAAGTGCCATACGCAACCTCATCACGACCGTGAAAGATGTTAGTGTTTTTCACTGATGTGTGAAAGAGGCCTAAGGTATTTGGTCACACTAAATTCATTGTGTTGGAACTTCTGTTTAAGCTGACACTCTGGATACTTTTAATAGGATAGAGACCAAAAATTGATTAAATTTCCTTACAGATTGACTTTGGAAATCCTCTTTCTCATCATATTTTATTTCATTAGCTTAATATTAAAGTATCTTTTACTTATTTGCACTACCCAGATTTTTCTCTAGGAATTCATATGACTTTTATATAAGCTTGGCACAGAATGCATGCTACTCATTCTAGAAAGCCTGTAAAATTCTTGCAATGGTTTTAAAATATACATAGTAAGCTAGTGCAATGAGTCAATAGATTAGAATGCTATAGATGGTTAAATGCTGAGCAAGCTCATGAATAATCTTGCTTCTATAAGGATAGTTCAAACTTTTGGATAGGCATGCTTCATAGTAAATTATATAATTCACAGGAGGAACTAATTCAATTAATTCCGAAATACCACTCTCTAAAAATAATGGTGAACATGTTCTCACACTCGGTTTTATGTCATTTCTTACGATTAAAGCTACTCAATCTGTTGTAAACGAAATATACAGTACGTAATATCCCAGTTATATTGCAAAGCATTCTTATCTAAAAATATGTCATATCAAATCCCGAAGGTCTTGCAGTTAGAGATAAGCAAATCAGCTGAATTTCAAATTCCGCAGATTCACTGAAATTCAGCTGGGAAATTTAATTTGCATGAAATGTTTTCAATGGGAATCTAATGTGCCTTGTTTGCCAGTAAATGATTTGCAGAAAAATTTTTACTCACCTCTTTTCTTACTTGTCCCACTCCTACAGCATGGTCCACTACTGGCTCCCTCCCGTCAGCTCTAGTTTTCTCCTTTAAAGGCTTGATTTTTCAGCATCTATCACTGACTAGGCCTCTTGAGTGAAGATGCACAGATTGATAAGAGCAGAATCAACTCTGTGTAGATTTTCCTGAAATTCTCAGGTCTTCACGGAATTCAAATCTTTGCAATTTGATTTCTGAGGATCACTAGAAGAAAAAATTCCTAGCGCCTTTGCTGAAGCATCACGAGAAAGGGGTAATAATATCATGTGTGGCCACACAGGCTTTTCTTTTTTTTTTACACAATGCAAATTTAATACCTGTGATTAGCCATGAACAACTTTCATACAAATTAAATTTTTTAGACAACTTTTAGACAAATTTCAAATTCTAGTCTTGAGTAGTAATGGGCAGACTGGAACTGTAAAGTCTGGACTCACATGGGTTCAAACGAACCCGAGTATGTACCCTGGGCCCGCAGTTCTCAGGGAACTCTCGGGTAATGAAAAACCCCCCACAAAGATAAAAAAGAGAAAATAAGAATAAATCAAGTGCTTCATGCTTACCTATACTCTTTGTGGCTGTACAATGCTTCTGGGGCTGCTCAATCTACTTCAGAGGCTGCTGTTTATCTTCATGCATATGCACTGCAGTCCCACGTCTCTGACTGGTTGCAGTCAGACAGCGATTCCACCCTGTGTGACAGCATGTCTGACTGCTTACAATCACACATGCTGTCTGCATCTAGATTGTTGTAAAAATAAATAAATTAATTGCTCTAGGGTCCCACCATATTATGATACACAGCCATGAAAGCATACGACTACAGGCTGCAGTCCCCAGCCATGCTCGTTATTTTGGCTGTGTATCAAATCAAAATAAGAAGAACCATATGTGGCGCTTTTTTTTTAATTAAGTAAATAAGTTTAAAAAATGGCGTGCGATCCCTCACAATTTTAATACTCAGCCATGATAAAGCTGACAGATAGGCACTGGTATTGTCAGGCCGGTGAGACCCATGATTATTGGGCCCTCAGCCTAAAAATAGCAGCCTGCAGCCACCCAGGGCTATGGAATCCATTAGATGGGACAATCCCATAATTTTACCTGGCTCATCCTGATTGCCCTGGTTGCGGTAATAAAGGGTTAATGACAGCTCACAGCTGCGACTAAGCCATTTATTAGTAATGGGAGGTGTCGGATGAGACCCCCCCATTACTAATCAGTAAGTGAAAAGAAATAAACACAAATAAAACACAAAAAACACCCTGTTTTACCCCTTTATTAACTCCAAAGCCCCTCTGGTTCGATGTAATCCACACAAGGCCCCATGATCATTCCAGCTCTGCTACATCTGAAGTGACAACGCATAGGCATAGAATATGACTGCCTGCAGTGATCTTCAGGCAGATACTGAAGCGCAGCGATGAGCGGTGACGTCACTCAGTTTATATGCAGTCAGGGTATGTGCGCACGTTGCTTTTTACCTGCTTTTTACCTGCTTTTTTGCTGCTTTTTCTTCTGCGCTGTTTAATGCCAAAATGGATGTGTTCTTCTATTCAAGCAAAGTCTATGGGAATTTGGGTTTCTTGTTCACACTATGTTGTTCAAAATGCTGCCTTTTTGTGGCAGAACTTTGGTCAAAAACTCAGCTTTTCAAAGAAGCAACATGTCAATTGTTTTTGCCATTTGGGTTTTGCACTGCAAAGCTGAGTTTTTGACCAAAGTTCTGCCACAAAAAGGCAGCATTTTGAACAACATAGTGTGAACAAGAAACCCAAATTCCCATAGACTTTGCTTGAATAGAAGAACACATCCATTTTGGCATTAAACAGCGCAGAAGAAAAAGCAGCAAAAAAGCAGGTAAAAAGCAGGTAAAAAGCAACGTGCGCACATACCCTTACAGTTGGAGGTTACCATGGTTCTCCACCTGTGATTGCAGGTAACCTGACCACAGGTAACCTCATTGAACTGAGTGACCTCTTTTAGGGCTAATAAAGAGGTGAAAGAGGGTGCTTTTTTATATTTTATTTAAAATAAAGGATTTTTTCAGTGTTTTTTTTATTTCTTTTCACTTACAGATTAGTAATGGGGGTCTTATAGATGCCTCCTATTTCAAATCTGGGGCTTAGTGGTAGCTGTAAGCTGTCATCAACCCCTTATTACCCCGATTGCCACCATACCAGGGCAATCAGGATGAACCGGGGTAAAGTTGCAGGAATGTCGCATCTAATGGATGCAAAAATCCTGGATGGCTGCAGGCTGCTATTTTTAGGTTGGGGGGCTCAATAACTATGGATCTCCTTAGCCTGAGAAGACCAGTTCCCATCTTTATCATTGCTGGGTATAAAAATTGGGGTGGACCGCACACTTTTATTAAATCATTTAAATAATTTAAAAAACAGCTGCTTGCGGTTCCTTTAATTTTGATACACAGCTAAGATAAGCACATGGTTGGGAGCTGCAGCTTCTAGTTGTATGCTTTATCTGTGCTGGATATCATAATATGGAAGGACCTTGTTACAAATCGGTGCTGCCATAGCCGCAAACAGCCTGCTGCGGTTCCTGCTACACCCAGGCGCCGGCAACCGTTTTTGGCCGTGCCTCGGGTTGTCCAGCTGACCGCTTATTCCTCCACGTCTAAGTGTCGAGAGGCGGCTAGGGCGCATGTGCATGCCGATTTGTCCCAGCCAGAGTTTAAGTCCAGGATTTTGCCTAGTGAGTGTGCTCAGCCTGATAGTACCATTTCTGAGGCGTAAGTCCTCAATTCAGGCTACTGAGCATGCTCCCACACTTAGTGCGAAAAACCTCTTTGCCCAGGTGCTTGGACCTCGTTATGTTTCCAAATCTTGTGTTTTGCCTACTGAGCTCAGGCTGATAGTCTCATTTCTGAGACAAAGTCTGTGGTTCAGGCTACTGAGTATGTTCAGGCACTTAGTGCATTGGAGGCTAAGTCCAGTAAGGACTTCACTTGGCATTTCCGTCAGGTGACAGACCCTGATAGGTTGGACAGCATCAGGTGTCCTACTGATATGGCCACTCTGGACTGGCTCGCGGAGGCCCGCCCCTATGACCTGGCACCCCACCATTGGTCTTCACATGATGACTAGTAGGGTGTTTGGGGTGGTGCTGCCATTGTGTCATCAGTGACATGGCGGTTCTGGATAGGCTGCTGGTGACATCACTGATGATGTGGCACTCCGCTATTGGCCCCTGGAAGCGCCATTGTGGCTCACCCTTGATTTGGGGAGGACCCTAGGTGATAAAACAGTGTGGAGACTGCATCGAGGTGCGCAGTCTTCACATATGCTCAGAGTACATGCACATGCTCATGTTTAGAGCCTTTTTCAGCTACAGCCTTTAGTTCTGGAAGCGGTAGGTAGGGTTAGGCATCCGGTGCCTGTCACACCAAGAATCGTGGCTCAGCACATTAGGGTCAGGCGCCGTGCTTCCCTCCTACTGTCCAGTCCTGCTTAGGCAGCCCAGTGGAGTTAAGTGGGCTGTGGCTGCTGCACTGACTGTCTCGGTGTGCCCCTAACGCGCACTGACAGTGTACCCCAGGACTCCTGTGGTGCTAGCAGGGGAGTTCCTGTCTGGGGTGCGTGGACCCTGTGGTGTGAACAGGGTTCACAATTTATCCTGATCCGAGTAACGTTTAACTCGGGTCAAGTTCATATTATTCCAGAGCCACCAAGCTCTGTATTACCCGACTGACCAACGAGTTGCCAGCAGCTTTTTACCTTCTAAGAGCATGGTGGACCCTGACTGGAGATTGGGATAAACACCACTTTATTCTAATCCGCCAGTCCCACCATTTCAGACCTTATGCCAATTAATTTATTTATTTTTAAACTAATATTGACGCAGAATGTATGATTAACACTAGAACTACTGAGGTAGTCATTTTGACTACTTTGCACTATGTATTTCTATATAGGTGTCCCGAGTCCAGTAGTTCTAGTGTTAAAAGCAGTCAAAAATGCTGTCACACAGACTGGGGGCGCTGTCTGACTGCAATCAATCAGAGACAAGGGTACTGGCGGTGGGCAGAGGAAGCAGTGCATATTCCTGAAGATAATACGCGACCCCAGAAGTAGAGTGAGCAGCCCCGGAAGCAGTGTATAGCTGCGCAGATACTGGTAAGTATGAAGTGCTTGCTCCAATTCTCCTATAACTTCTACCACCATTTTTAAATACATGATTCAGGTCCGCATAGACTTATATGAGGATATATGGGTTTTTTAAACCCAGTTTGACCCATCGATCCCGAATATTTGTGGTTCCATCCATGATTAGTCTTGAGAGATTGTGATAACCATGGGAAGCCTAGTCAGTGTCAGAGATGCAGAAATGTTTCATAGAAAAAAGGTTTAAAACACAAGTCCATCAAGTTCAAATTGTAATGCAAATAATTCATAGGTAGGCAAAACCTCATAAGACTTAAGCCTGCTTTACACGGTACGACCGATTGTGCGATTTCACAATCGATCGTACCCGCCCCCGTCCTTTTTGCGTCACGGGCAAATCGCTGCCCGTGTCGCACAAAGTTAGTAAACCCCGTCACACATACTTACCTCTCGTGCGACCTCGCTGTGGGCGGCGAACGTCCACTTCCTGGAGTGGGAGGGACGTTCGGCGTCACAGCGACGTCACACGGGCGCCGGCCAATAGAAGCGGAGGGGCGGAGATGAGCGGGACGTAAACATCCCGCCCACCTCCTTCCTTCCACATAGAGACGGCGGCGGCCGCGGGAGGCAGGTGAGCTGCTCATCGTTCCCGTGGTGTCACACGGAGCGACGTGTGCTACCACGGAAACGATGGTCAACTAAAGTAAACGATATTATGGAACCTAACGAGCAGTACCCGACTCACGATTTGTGAGTGATACTGCGTCGCTAGGAGGTGTCACACAGGCCGGCATCGCCAGCGATGCTGGATGTGCGTCACAAAAACCGTGACCCCGACGATCTATCGCACGATAGATTGCCTGGTGTAAAGCACCCTTAATGCTATTGTCTCGTATTAGAGGAACATACTCTTACCAACTCCAGATATGGCAATCAGACTAATTTCCTGGATCAATGTCCCATTGCATAGTTCAATACTCACAACCTGTAAATATGTATATCAAAAATGGCATGACGGCCCTTTGTGAAATTAGTTAGTGAATCAAACACAACATAATCATGTGGTTGAGCGCTCCATATTATCACTAGTCTTACAGTAAAAAATCACTATCTGTAATAGAGGATGCCATCTTGTAGGAGTAGTAAGATCAGTAGAAAGATTTCTGTGCTGAATATTCACATACAATAGTTGTACATTTTACTAAATAGGTTTCATTTTTCTACACTAAAAACACCCATGTTGGATAATCTGTCTTGGCACTGCACTCTAAAAATTAGCTTAACAACATTGGTTACTCTTCTCTGCACCTGCTCTAGGTTAGCAATGTGCTTCTCCTACATTGGAGCTCAAAATTTTATACAGTATTCTATGTTTGGCTGCACTATTGACATTCACAAGCTCAAAACTATGTTCCTGTCATGAGCATCTGTGCTCTTTTAATGCACCACTTAAATGGTGGCACCTGCCTGGCATTTTGAAATTATACTATTTATGTCGTCCAAAAATTCCTTACTACTTGCGGTATGTACAAAAAGAAAAGGGCTCAATACTGACCCCTGTGGTGCCCTATTGTTAACTGTGATACAATAAAAGTGTCTTCAATAATAGTAACCTTCTGATTCCTGTCACTGAGCTAATTGTTAATTCAGAGCGAGGTTTGAATAAACGTCTGCAGCCAGAAAAGAAAAGAATAGGGCTGGGCACGGAGCTGAAAAGAGAGGACAAGTGAGAGGCCAGGTAAGTATAATAATTTTCAAACTTTAACCCATTCTTGGGGATAAAAAGTATCCAGTAAAATGAGGGCTATCGAGATAATGGAAACTGCTTAATAAATATGAAATGTATGAGCTTGTAGTTTAGAGAACATTTGACTGGAGATTCGTATGCAAGCGTGGTTTGTAACCCTCCCTGTCTTTGGTAGTGGCTGCATCATGTTGACCAGACTTGTTCAATAGTTAATCTGAAAGATGAGTCTCCCGGTTGCTGGCAGTGCTCAAGTTAATGATAAAAGGCTATTAATGAAGATAAAGAGCTGCGCATGAACTGATTCAGATGCCAGCCATGCTACATATATGTCACGCATCCCACTTGTATATGGTAAAGTAAAGGGAGGAGGACATTTGTGATTGGCTGCACTGGTGTTGACAAACAATAGTTCCAGGAGTTTTGAGTGTGTACCAAACCACTTCTCAGCAATAACCTACATATACAGTTAGGTCCAGAAATATTTGGACAGTGACACAAGTTTTGTTATTTTAGCTGTTTACAAAAACATGTTCAGAAATACAATTATATATATAATATGGGCTGAAAGTGCACACTCCCAGCTGCAATATGAGAGTTTTCACATCCAAATCGGAGAAAGGGTTTAGGAATCATAGCTCTGTAATGCATAGCCTCCTCTTTTTCAAGGGACCAAAAGTAATTGGACAAGGGACTCTAAGGGCTGCAATTAACTCTGAAGGCGTCTCCCTCGTTAACCTGTAATCAATGAAGTAGTTAAAAGGTCTGGGGTTGATTACAGGTGTGTGGTTTTGCATTTGGAAGCTGTTGCTGTGACCAGACAACATGCGGTCTAAGGAACTCTCAATTGAGGTGAAGCAGAACATCCTGAGGCTGAAAAAAAAGAAAAAATCCATCAGAGAGATAGCAGACATGCTTGGAGTAGCAAAATCAACAGTCGGGTACATTCTGAGAAAAAAGGAATTGACTGGTGAGCTTGGGAACTCAAAAAGGCCTGGGCGTCCACGGATGACAACAGTGGTGGATGATCGCCGCGTACTTTCTTTGGGGAAGAAGAACCCGTTCACAACATCAACTGAAGTCCAGAACACTCTCAGTGAAGTAGGTGTATCTGTCTCTACGTCAACAGTAAAGAGAAGACTCCATGAAAGTAAATACAAAGGGTTCACATCTAGATGCAAACCATTCATGAATTCCAAAAATAGACAGGCCAGAGTTAAATTTGCTGAAAAACACCTCATGAAGCCAGCTCAGTTCTGGAAAAGTATTCTATGGACAGATGAGACCAAGATCAACCTGTACCAGAATGATGGGAAGAAAAAAGTTTGGAGAAGAAAGGGAACGGCACATGATCCAAGGCACACCACATCCTCTGTAAAACATGGTGGAGGCAACGTGATGGCATGGGCATGCATGGCTTTCAATGGCACTGGGTCACTTGTGTTTATTGATGACATAACAGCAGACAAGAGTAGCCGGATGAATTCTGAAGTGTACCGGGATATACTTTCAGCCCAGATTCAGCCAAATGCCGCAAAGTTGATCGGACGGCGCTTCATAGTACAGATGGACAATGACCCCAAGCATACAGCCAAAGCTAACCAGGAGTTCATGAGTGCAAAAAAGTGGAACATTCTGCAATGGCCAAGTCAATCACCAGATCTTAACCCAATTGAGCATGCATTTCACTTGCTCAAATCCAGACTTAAGACGGAAAGACCCACAAACAAGCAAGACCTGAAGGCTGCGGCTGTAAAGGCCTGGCAAAGCATTAAGAAGGAGGAAACCCAGCGTTTGGTGATGTCCATGGGTTCCAGACTTAAGGCAGTGATTGCCTCCAAAGGATTCGCAACAAAATATTGAAAATAAAAATATTTTGTTTGGGTTTGGTTTATTTGTCCAATTACTTTTGACCTCCTAAAATGTGGAGTGTTTGTAAAGAAATGTGTACAATTCCTACAATTTCTATCAGATATTTTTGTTCAAACCTTCAAATTAAACGTTACAATCTGCACTTGAATTCTGTTGTAGAGGTTTCATTTCAAATCCAATGTGGTGGCATGCAGAGCCCAACTCGCGAAAATTGTGTCACTGTCCAAATATTTCTGGACCTAACTGTTGTTCCTTCTGAAGAGGATATTTGCATATTTATATACCCAGAAGAGCATTGCACAGCTTATATGTCTCCTCACACGGGCTTGGCACTCTCTGCAAGGAGAGACATCGCAATTATAACCTAAATCTAAGTAAACACATTATTATAGTTAAAAATAAATCGGAAAATTATGAACTTGATGTGGTATATAAAAGCATTAATTACGCTTTGTTTCATAATAATTTAATGACTACTAGTTTATGGAAAAATATTTTTTAATTTTTATATATAGTACAAAGCATTTTAACAATGTGTCATTATTATATGTTATCACAGACAGTGTTAGACATCTGATCTGTTACTACATATTAATTTGATACTAAACATGTATTTATGAGAATATATAATGATATAATTAGCAACAATAATCAATAAGGCAACTAATGGAAAGATTATTAGGCTTTTTTAAATGCAGCTGCCAATAAGAGGTGTAGACCTGAGTAAAAAAGCTTTCATTTTCGGATAACATTGACATGTTCTAGTTATAGCATAAGTGATCATGCCCCTGGGCTCTAAGGGCTGGAGCCAAACAAATCATTTATTCAGCCACAAATTGTATGGTATTTTGTCATTTTTCACTGAATAGCAGCTAAAGATTATGAGTGATTAGCTACTTACCTTTGGCTGCCAATATCAATCCAAGTCTTCTGTCTCTGCAGTAGATACTGATTGCGATACTACCAGATGATAAGATTGTGGCACATGCTTCTACTGATTGTAGGGAGAAATTAAAACTTTTCCAAAAAAACTACAGTGTACTGTAAATTCCCCTCTTTCCCCTCTTTCCTGGGATTTTTAGTTTTTATTCTATGAAATTACAAAGCTTATAGTCATAGTATTTAATATTAATATAGTAAAGGCTCAAAGCACATATATGGGCAAATTTTCTCTTTGTATTATTTTTGCTTTAAACACATTTTTTATATAAAGGTAGTGTTTACTGATCAGTTTCTGATCTATTGATCTTCTAATTTGCCAACTTTAACTAATTTTCCCTCAAAATTTGATTTGCACCAAATAAATTCTCACAAATTTCAATGCTGGACAGCTTGTAATTAGTGGTGAGTGAGCATGCTTGTCACTGCTCGATACTCGATTGAGAATTGGGGTGCTGGGGTATGCTTCTAACTCTAATAACTAATAACTAATATTATTGCGAGTACTCGAATGCAACACTTGAGTCCCTGACCAGCACACTTTGCAGCTGTTAGACAGCCAATAAACATTATAATAATAAAACCACAATAGCAAAAAAAAAACAAAAACACGATAAATGCAAGGTGTATAATAACAAGTGCTAGGAGGGAGAAGGGAATAAATGACCCTATAAAGCCCTAGTCAAACTCTCCCTACCTAGCTATGGAGGATATGACACCCTAGGGTTCTGGCACCCCCATTCACCAAAGGGAAACCCTGAATGACCCTATAAAGCCCTGTATAGGCCAAACTAACACCAAATTCCTTGTCTCCAGACATTCCCAGATAAGTGTTTTATTGTCTCCATCTCATCTTGATGGGGCTGATTATCTAATTTTTTGGTGTTAGTTTGAAATATGCAGGGCTTTAAAGGGTCATTCATGGTCTCCTATCGGTGAATGGGGGTGCCACAACCCTAGGGCATCATACCCTCTATTGCTAGGTAGGGAGAGGTTGACTGGGGCTTTATAGGGTCATTCATTTCCTTCTCCCACCTAGCACTTGTTATTATACACCCTGCATTTATCGTGTTTTTGTGTTTTTGTTATTGTGGTTTTTGGTCCTTGACCTTTTAATGGTATTATTAAAAGTTACTTTTTAACGAGGATTAATTTATGTTTTTCCTGACTACTACCCCTACCTCATTGGCTGCGGCCTGGTTTAATTAGTTGTTGTCATTACCTGTACCTATTATTCACAGATGCCGGAGCTGCATTTGGGGAAAGTGGACTATGACAGAACTTTGTGGGAACATTTTTCATGATAAATTGGTGAACGAGAGAAAATGTGGAGGAGTCTTTATTCAAATTTTTTTTTCTGTGTTGTTTTGGGATTTACTGTTTTAGTAATGGATGTATCTAATAAGACACCTTTCCATTACTAACCCTTGGACTTGATACTAGCGGATATTACACAGCTGACATCAACACCCAAAAATATTACCCCAATTGGAACCACATCAGAGCAATCTGGAAGAGCTGGGCAAAGTCTCAGAATTGGCACATCTAATATGATTCTGGGGTGGCTGTGGGCTGGAATTTTTAGCCTGGGAAGAGCCAAAATAACCACAGAGCTTCCCAGCCTGATGATATTAGCCCCCAGCTAACTGCTTTACCTTGGCTGGTTAGCAATAAAGGCCATTTTTTTTAAATTAATTATTTATTTATTTATTTATTTATTTAGGTCCCAATAGTGACCCGGGAGTCAAAGATGCATCCAAGCATCTTTCCAATGCTGTTTCCATTCCATTTGACTGCTGTTCCCATCCAGTTCAGCTATTTTCCTGCTCCCCAGTCCACCTGTTAGGGTCTTCCAGAAAAATACTCCTGTTTCCCATTATCTTCCACTTTACGCGTTACTAGTAGCAATCCTGTCCGCGCATGAGGCCTGCTGGGTTTGAGTACCAAGCACTTGAGCGTTTTGTCACGTGCTCATCACTACTTGTAATTGCTCATAAAATACACATGTTGGAGAGGAGTGAGAGAACCTCACTGACTAAAAGTTTTTAGACTTTACGAGTGAGAAAAAAGAGGATCCTGCTGACTATGAAAGATTTCACCTTACAGGTAAGAGAGAAAAAGAAAGTGAACCCTGCTGATTATAAAATTTTACACATTACGGATGAGAGAAGACCCTGTTGACCATAACAGCTTACACTTTACAGAATAGAGAAAGAAAAAGGACCCCGCTTGCTATAAGGCCTCTCATTCTACAGAAGAGAGAGGACCCCGACAATCATAATAGCTTATTCTTTAATGGCAACATAGAGAGAGAATAGGCATGAGTGGACCTATGGACGTTCAAGTTCACCGGGTTCAGCCTGGCTTTTTTAAAAAGTTCAGTTTGAAACCCGAACTTGACCCCAGACACTAAGTCATTTGGGACAAAAATATCTGTTCTGCAAAATGGCTTTAAAATGATCATAGTAAGAACTAGAGTGTTTGTAGGAGCAAGCAAAAGGGGGGCAATTGCCCTTCAAATAGATGTGGATTGAATGAATTAGGAAATAAAGAAATAAAAAAAAATTGATAACCAGCACAGGTAAAGTAGACAGCTGCAGGCTGCAACCCTCAGCTGTCCGCTTTACCTTGGCTGGTTATCAAAAATAAAGGGATCCCATGTCATATTTTTAAATTATTTAAACAAATAATTTAAGCAACGGCATTGGCTCCATCCTGTTTTTAGTAACTAACCAAGTTAAAGGTAACAGGTGAGGGATGCAGCCTGCAGCTTTCTGCTTTACCAGTGCTGGTTATTAAAAATAGGTGGGAGCCCACATAATGTTTTTATTTCTTTATTGTTCACAGCAGCATACAAGCAACATCCACATGCAATAAAGCTTGTTGATTGGCTGTTCTGCAGCTTTTCAATAAACTTTATTAACATATGAACAGTAGCTAAACTCTGAACTCTGACACAGACTATTTTTAAAAGTTTGTGTTGAAGTCCGAGACCCATACACCCAGGGTTTCACTCATGAAATATAGACAACACTGCTGGCCATAAGAGCTTACATTCTACTGAAAAGAGAGGTTTTCCCAGTGACTTTGGAGAAGAAAAATGACAATACAAACTGTGCTCCACTGAATATCACTAATGTCTTATGGAATTTTTACTGATCAACACTATACCAAGTATGATAATCAAAAAGATCTCATAGCTTCAGGGTATTAAGTAGAAGCCCATGCGTCAATGTAAACTGATGCTTGTCTGTTTTCTGATGTTTCCGCAGTGTAGGAAATGTTTCTGGTAAATCTTTTTTGTGAACCACAAATTGAATCACAAAATGTTCAAATTTGTGAGAAACTGCAAATTTTAAGGAATTTGACTCAAACTCAAGCCTCAGCAAATAGATGCAGTCATCGCTAGTTGTGTTTTATTTCTAAAGCATATTGCAAAAAGTGCATTATTGTTCGCTTTTGAAAAGTGTGAGGTTTTATGTATTTTTATATTTTTAGATAGTTATTTTGTGAAATTCATTTTTCTTAAAATGTCACACAAAATGTTCTAAAATCACTCAAATAGCATGGCATCAGCAAAACTAAAAAATCAGTTTTAAATATTTTATCTAACAATGAGCCAAAAAATTGGTATAAATAACGACAACAAAGTCATAAGCAAAATGGACTTAAAAATTCTTCTTATTTTAGTCTTTACCACAGGGGTGGGGAACCTCCGGCTTTTTCTCTGCGGCCCCCGGGCACATTCCCGGTGCTGGGAGGCAGTCGCAGTCTTGCTGGCTGCCAGCCCTTTAAATCCCAATGCGTGATGTAAGGACGTGCATGCAGCGTTCACTACTGAATGCTGCGTGCACATACCATAAGGTCTTTACAGTGGCCTGTGACAGTGTGCTCAGGGCTTACCTTGATGGCGTGGTAAGTGCAAGATGCACTCCCACAGTAGAAAAAGAGCAGCAACAGGTTTACCAGCCTCCCTGCTGTACATGCCTCCTGGACTGGTGCTGTGTGACATCTCTCCCCCAGTGCTGTGAGCCCACAACCCAGTGCTTTTCCTCATGTAGTGCTGTTTACCCCCTAGTACCGTGTGTGCTGCCCCCCAGTGTAGTGTACCTCCAGTGCTGTGTGCTACCCCAGTGCTGTGTGCCTCCAAGTACTGTGTACCATGCTAGTACTGTGTGTCTCCCAGTGCTGTGTGCCATCTCCCCACTGCTGTCTACCCCCCAGTGCTGTGTGCCACTCCCCAGTGCTGTGTGCCCCCAAATGCTGTGTATCCTGTCAAAGTTGTGTAACTCGTACTGTTGTCTGTGCCCCCCAGTGATGTCTGTGCCCCACTGGTCATGTTTATGCTCCCCTAGAACTGTCCATGACCACCACTCCTGTCCGTGCCCTCTAGTGCTGTCTGTGACCCCATAGTGCTGTCCGTGCCGTCGCCAGTGCTGTCCATGCAGCAGTCAGTACTATCTGTGTCCCCAGTCCTGCACTTGCCCCCTCTAGTTCTATCTATGTTGCCCAGTTATATCTGTGCCCCTAGTGCTGTATGTCCCCACCATTATGTCTATGCCACAGCCCCTCCTGTGATATATACCCCAGCTCTTCCTGTGACGTATATGCCCCAGGGTCTCTTGTTATGTATATGCCCCAGCCTCTCCTGTGATGTATATGCCACCAGCCTCTCCTGTGATGTATATGCCCCAGCTCCTCATGTAATGTATGTGCCCCCAATCTCTCCTGTGATCTATATGCCTCCAGCCCCTCCTGTGATGGGTACACTCCCAGCATATCCTGGTATTTATGCGCCCCAATATCTCCTTGATGAGTATACTCTAGCATCTTCTGTAATGTCTTTGCACCCAGCCTCTCCAGACTGAGAGAAACCTGGAAAAGTAGTTGTGAGAAGCAACATGATCAATATCACCTAACATCACAGCTGCACCAAAGAGACACAGCTCCAGCTACCACAGTATCAGTCAGTTATTTAATTGTTTGACCAAATATAGCAGGGTAAGTTAATACTTTTGTGTGGCCCCTGAAGGTTGGTAGAAAATTCCAAATAGCCCCCGGCAGTAAAAAGTTCCCCTCCCCTGCTTTTCTATATGGGACAGTATAGACAGTTTTCAGAATACATTTTATTTGTAGATTATTCTTCTACAAAACATAATGCATGTCTGTTATAGGGAGCATTTGCACTCAATGTGCAATTAGAACCTAATTATTTTGGTCTTAGTCAAGCAAGCATTATGGGATTAGAATTTCAGTTAAATGATCTGTCTTAATTTATGAATTGATAGATCTTCCTAAACTGTATTGTGTGATTATCATAAATATATGCGGATGACATGCATCGAGAGCAAATGATCTGTGACCCATAAAATGTTCGGGAACCAATTTACCTTTGCTATTTTCCCGGTAGACATTTCATTTAATGATAGGTTCCTCTTTTTAAACATGAGAAAATCCAACACATCCCAAAGTCTCAATTCAGTTGGGGTATATACTGTTACAGTGCCATATTCCCAATAACTTTAAATATACACATGGGGTTACTTTGGCTAACCTTATAGATTTAAATAGAGGATGCTGTATGATAATCTATTTTAAAGCATGAAACCCAAGCGGTATTCTTGCAAAGTGGCCAATGTGTGGGCAAACATTTAGTTTTCTGGCAAATCCATTTTTCCTGAGAGCAGCCACTTACAAGAAGCAGCAGCTACAGCATCCCAGATCCTATTCTTCTGAAACAAAGCTGCACTATAATAGCCAGCAGTGGCACCTACACTTTGAGCTGCTACACGCTCAGCAGCACTATTCAAAGCGTTTATAAGCAGTCACTTTAAGAGCAAGAAACAGCTGATTGGTGGATAACCCAGGTGTTGGACCTCTACCAATCTGCATTTGATGACATGTAGCTATGTCATCTATATATCCATATATTCATTATCTCTATCTATCTATCTATCTATCTATCTATCAATCTATACTGTAAGTCACAAAATAACTATGCTTCGACAACCCATTTAAGTGTTTTCTTTACCACAGCATTGTGTTGTGTCATTGCTGGTGCTTAGCATCACAGCACCTTTTCACCTACCAATCTGTGTCAGCTGTAAATGATTCATTAGGTCGGCCACAAGCAGCAATATTCTGATACTAGCTTAATTTGAAGCTCCTGTATTGCTTATCTGTATTTCAGAGTAATTCTCTTACATGGCATCTGTTCCTGCTGGTTATGGCACTTTTTTTTAGATTATTTGGTAGAGAGTTTATGATATTTAATTACACTAAAATACTCATTTAGAGCCAAGTAGGCATGACTGTATTATAAAGAATTTTCTAGTCAATATTGGAGATGCTGCTGTTCTAAGCATCGAAGCAAGGTTAGGCTGGGTTTACATACTGCTACTGTATATGTGATCTTTTTACCAGAGGCTGTATCTAAACATACTCCATTACCTTTTCCCTCATGCAAACTTTGGCTGTATATTGAATGAATGGCTTCTGAGTTAAAAGGGTTTTTAAAATTCTAAAAAATAAGGCCAGAGGTAGCAAATTTGTATCGCTACGTCCCTGCCTCTCCCCTCTTGCAGGAATGCGCTCTGACTCATCGCAGTGGCCAGCTCCCTCACTGCCCACATCCCTGCTTGCTACGCCACATGGGTTCCTTTCCGCCCACCTCCCGGAGTCTGTGCATGAGTCACAGGACATCCAGGAGTGGGAGTGAGCATGCCCAGCTGTCCCACTATTAAAGGACCAGCCTGCCATTCCTGGGTATTTAGTATTTAGTGCAAGCTCCAACTAGGGGAGTTGCCTGTTCAACACCATAGATCCTGTTAGTCAGTGGTTCTGTTTAGTCAGTTGTCAGGTCACCTGTCCCGTCTGGTCCCATCCCATTCTGTCCTGGTTTTGTCCTGTCCCATTCTGTCCTGTCATGTCAAGTTATGTACCTTTTCCCAGCTTGCCCTATTTATTGGCCCCTGGTCCAGCCTGTCCTGCCCATACTTGGCTACCTTGTCCTGCCTGTTAGCACCTAGATCCAATCCGGTCCTGCTTGTACCTGGTCTTAGCCCGTCCTGCCTGTTGGTACCTTGTTCCAGCCTGTCCTGCTCATACCTGGCTACCAGCCCATCCTGCCTGTTGGCACCTGGTTCTAGTCCTGTCCTGCCCAAAACCTGGTCCCACATTGTCCTGCCTGTTGGCACCTAGGTCCAGCCTGTCCTGGCTACCATCCCGTCCTGCCTGTTGGCACCTGGTTCCAGTCCTATCCCTGTCCATACCTGACTATCAGCCCATCCTGCCTGTTGGCACCTGGTTCCAGTCCTGTCCTGCATGTACCTCTGCCTGTCTGTCTTGCCTGTACCACCAGCCTTGAGCCACCCTGGTGGTCCAGCTGCCACAATCTTGGTTCTCTACTCCATGGAAGGGTACACCTAGGGTTTCCCTGTGGTCCAGTGGGTCCACTTCAGCTCGCCGCAGTACCATCACTCAGTGGGGAGCATGATAACATTGTGTAAAATAAGAAAGAACTCAATTCCAGTGCTGGTCTTTCCTGTCTGTAGTGATGGCGTCTAGTATTTCCACATAACTTGTGCAGCTACCAATCATTAGCCTCAGCATTTTACCACATAACATTTCTGAGACCAGAATTTAGCTGCAGTGCACTCACTGGTATAAAGAAAGGCATTATCTCTCACCTATTGCTCCAGTGGCTGACCATAAGAACTTACACTTTATAGTTGAAATTTACCTTGCAGCTAAGGACATTGAAAACAACTTTGCCATACAAACTGCTCCACTGGGAATAGCTGATTTCTGATTGTCCATGTACTGACCATCACTGGACAAGCTACGATAATCCATTAGATGTCATAGCTGCAAGTCATTAAGGCACAATCACACAAAAAGACATTAGCCGGCTCTGATGCTTCCATAGTGTGGGAAATGATGCTGGCCATTTTATTTTTTTCAAACTAAAAAATCAAATCTCAGTGAAGCCTTGAATTTCAGAAAATCAAACTCTAACTCGATCCTGCCTGAATCAATCCACTCATCTCTAGTAATAATAAATTATTTGTTATTTTATTTTATTCTCTTCCTCTGGCCAATTTCTTTTAAAACCTTGGAAAACCTGTTTAGGGTTATTTATGCATTCTAAGAAAAATAGTGCTGCTGTGAACAATAAAAATATTATTATATTATGTATGTAGGTGTCACGCTCCCCGGGTCCCCTGCCTTGCTTCCCGGCTCCCCTGCCACGCTCTCCGGCTCCCCTGCCTCGCTCCCCGGCTCACCTGCCACGCTCCCCGGCTTCCCTGCCTCGCTCCCCTGCTCCTCTGTTAGGCGTCCCCCGCTCCATAGCCTCCAGGCCCCATCACCGGCGGTCCCCAGGCGGCCCGGTCCCCGCTCCCGGCGCCCGTCAGCAGCTCTGCTCCAGGCCGGCTCTCCTGCCTCCTGTTCACCGCTCCCTGCCCTGGCTTCTGGCACCCGGGCCTCGCGCATGCGCATTAGGGCGCGCGCGCGGTCATTGACCCTTTCTTAAAGGGCCAGTGTCCTCCAACAGGATATTGAAGGATCAGGTACTGGGTATATAGGGGAATCCTTTCCAAGTGGGCGGGGCCTGTTCTTCGTGTTTTCTAAGCTAGGAGTCAGCTCTCCTTGTGTCTGTGATATACTCACCTATCTCTCTCGTAGAGCCGCTCCTGCCTCGCCAACCGGTCCTGACGATACCCGAACTCCGAACGGTGACGGCCTGCCATCCCATCAGTTCCGGCCATCTCCGATCCCTGTGGTGACCCGCCTTCTCGCTCCATTAGTTCTGGACTTTGCCTGACGACATCTCGGCCTCCGAACCTGAGCTCCGTCACCCGGACTACCATCAGAGACCCCGTGGTCCCAGGGACTTCTTTACTCCACTCATCTAAACGGACTGTCCTGCTCGTGCTCCGGCTACCGGGCACCTTGCCCTCGGTGAGGTGTTCAGCCCAGTGGATCCACCTCCTGGGTCTGCCCGTCCACCTGGCCCTAACAGTAGGTATACATATTTATTTTTTGCATGTATGCAAGTGCACCCTGTACACTTGTGTTTGTAAAATTGTTGGTGTATGTCTTTGCTTGTAATGCCCACTTCACATGTCCATGTTTCTGGCACATGTGGTATCTGCTTTCACATATACCAAAGACACATTTACATAGATTCTTATTAACATCTATGGGGATCCTCACACCTCCATGTTTTCACGTGTGTCTGTGTGATCCACACAGAAGAATGTCCATTCTTAACTGGCAACACAGATACATGGATCTATACAAGACAATGGGTCTCTGAAAAATACATACAGTACACGGATGACCTCCATGTGCCATCCATGTGCTACACATGCACTGAACTTATAGTTATTTATGCTGTTTTTATTTTCTATTAGTTAGATAGATAGATAGATAGATAGATAGATAGAATGATCGATAGAGTTTACAACTATTAGCTAAATAAATAATTAATTTAAAAACATGACAAGGGGTCCACCCCATTTTTGATAACCAACAAAGGTAAAGCAGAATACAGGCTTATATTATCAGGCTGGGAAAGTCCATGGTTATTGGGCCCTTCCCAGCCTAAAAAGTTTAGCTCACTGCAGCCGCAGAAGTGACTTATCACTAGAGATGAGCGAACCGGTCCCGGTTCGGCTCGAGGTCGGTTCGCCGAACGGAGGTCCCGTTCGAGTTCGGCTCGTCGAACGTTCGACGAACCGAACTCGAACTGCATAGGAAACAATGGCAGGCAATCACAAACACATAAAAACACCTAGAAAACACCCTCAAAGGTGTCCAAAAGGTGACAAATGACTCACAACACAACACAAACACATGGGAAAGTGACAAGGACATATACTCATGCGAAAACAAAACAGCTGGAAAAGGAAAAAGAGGAGGACACACAGATATAGGCATGGCACGCCCTTCTAAAATCATGTAAAACACCACAAGGTGACTCCAAGCGTAGTCTCCCTTTTTTTCCAAAAATTGGGCCACACACACACCCACCCATTCAGTGGCAGCAGTTGTGCCCCAGTTGTACAATTCACAGCTAGATTTGCATCAAGCACATTCAAAAATACGCCATTCTTATCCGTCCCCAGGATGACACCGGGGTAGGTAGCAAAGTCTTTCCTGACCCCAGCTCTGTTCATCTTGGCTTCTTTTAAAAACACAGCAAGCAAGGGTTACTCCAAGCGGAGTCTCCCTTTTTTCCAAAAATTGGGCCACACAGACACCCACCCCATCAGTGGCAGCACTTGGGCCCTAGTTGCAAACAGGATGTTTTGATTTGCATCAAGCACATTCAAAAATACGCCATTCTTATCCGTCCCCAGGATGACACCGGGGTAGGTAGCAAAGTCTTTCCTGATCCCAGCTCTGTTCATCTTGGCTTCTTTTAAAAACACAGCAAGCAAGGGTTACTCCAAGCGGAGTCTCCCTTTTTTTCCAAAAATTGTGCCCCACACACACCCACCCATTCAGTGGCAGCACTTGTGCCCTAGTTGTACACTTCACAGCTAGATTTGCATCAAGCACATTCCAAAATATGCCATAATTAACCGTCCCCCACAATGACACCAGGGTAGGTAGCAAAGTCTTTCCTGATCCCAGCTCTGTTCATCTTGGCTTCTTTTAAAAACACAGCAAGCAATGGTTACTCCAAGCGGAGTCTTCCTTTTTTCCAAAAATTGGGCCACACAGACACCCACCCCATCAGTGGCAGCACTTGGGCCCTAGTTGCAAACAGGATGTTTTGATTTGCATCAAGCACATTCAAAAATACGCCATTCTTATCCGTCCCCAGGATGACACCGGGGTAGGTAGCAAAGTCTTTCCTGATCCCAGCTCTGTTCATCTTGGCTTCTTTTAAAATTACAGCAAGCAAGGGTTACCCCAAGCGGAGTCTCCCTTTTTTTCCAAAAATTGTGCCCCACACACACCCACCCATTCAGTGGCAGCACTTGTGCCCTAGTTGTACACTTCACAGCTAGATTTGCATCAAGCACATTCCAAAATACGCCATAATTAACCGTCCCCAGGATGACACCAGGGTAGGTAGCAAAGTCTTTCCTGATCCCAGCTCTGTTCATCTTGGCTTCTTTTAAAAACACAGCAAGCAAGGGTTACTCCAAGCGGAGTCTCCCTTTTTTTCCAAAAATTGTGCCCCACACACACCCACCCATTCAGTGGCAGCACTTGTGCCCTAGTTGTACACTTCACAGCTAGATTTGCATCAAGGACATTCCAAAATACGCCATAATTAACCGTCCCCAGGATGACACCAGGGTAGGTAGCAAAGTCTTTCCTGATCCCAGCTCTGTTCATCTTGGCTTATTTTAAAAACACAGCAAGCAAGGGTTACTCCAAGTGGAGTCTCCCTTTTTTCCAAAAATTGGGCCACACAGACACCCACCCCATCAGTGGCAGCACTTGGGCCCTAGTTGCAAACAGGATGTTTTGATTTGCATCAAGCACATTCAAAAATACGCCATAATTAACCGTCCCCAGCATGACACCGGGGTAGGTAGATAAAGTCTTTGCTGAACCATGACTTGTTCATCTTGGCTTCTTTTAAAAACAATGTAAGCAAGGGTTACTCCAAGCGGAGTCTCCCTTTTTTTTCCAAAAATTGTGCCCCACACACACCCACCCATTCAGTGGCAGCACTTGTGCCCTAGTTGTACACTTCACAGCTAGATTTGCATCAAGCACATTCCAAATCCACAAGCATTTACTCTCCCCAGGATGACACAGGGGTTGTAAATTCCTTCTAGATCCATGACTTGTTCATTTTGATGAACGTCAGTCTGTCCACATTGTCACTGGACAGACGCGTGCGCTTATCTGTCAGCACACACCCAGCAGCACTGAAGACACGTTCAGAGACAACGCTGGCAGCTGGACACGACAAAATCTCCAAGGCGTAAGTTGAGAGCTCTGGCCATTTTTCTAGGTTTGAAGCCCAAAAGGAGCAAGGCTCCAGTTGCACAGTCATGGCATCGATGTTCATTTGGAGATACTCCTGTATCATCCTCTCCAGCCATTGACTATGTGTCAGACTTGTTGTCTCTGGTGGCCTTGCAAAGGATGGTCTAAAAAAAATTATGAAAAGATTCCATAAAATTGCTGTTACCAGCACCAGATACGGTCCTACTGGTACGTGTAGACTGTTGAAGATGACGAGACCGTCCCATGTTTGTCAAGTTACAACTGGGAGATTCACTCCCTGCACTTGCACGGTTGTTTGGTGGAAAAGCGGATCTAAGATCGAGTAACAGCTTCTGCTGATACTCCTGCATACGTGCGTCCCTTTCTATGGCTGGAATTATGTCACAAAATTTGGACTTGTACCGGGGATCTAATAGTGTGGCAAGCCAGTAGTCATCATCACTTCTAATTTTGACAATACGAGGGTCATGTTGGAGGTAGTGCAACAAGAAGGCACTCATGTGTCTTGCGCAGCCATGCGGACCAAGTCCACGCTGTGTTTGTGGCATAGAGGTGCTAACCGTTCTTTCGTCCTCTGACATCTCCCCCCAACCTCTTTCAACTGAAATTTGACCAAGGTCTCCCTCATCTGCTGAGTCTTCCATGTCCATGGACAGTTCGTCCTCCATTTCTTCATGTCCTCCTGCACCTTCCTCAACATCTCGCCTGCTACCATGTTGATCCCTGTCCCCCATGCTCCCATGCCTGGCGCCTTGGTGATGATGAACGTCTGGACCTTGGTGATGTTGTTGTGTCTTGCGCATATGAATCCTCCTGTAGTTCATCCCCTTCCTGTTGTCCCACCCCCTGACTCCGAATAGTGTTTAGCGTGTGTTCCAGCATGTAAATGACTGGAATCGTCATGCTGATAATGGCATTGTCAGCGCTAAATATAATCGTCGCCATGTCGAAACTGTGCAGAAGGGTGCATAGGTCCTTGATCTGAGACCACTCCATCAGGGTGATCTGCCCCACCTCTGCATCTCGTTGGCCCAGGCTATACGTCATGACGTATTGCACCAGGGCACGGCGGTGCTGCCACAGTCGCTGTAACATGTGGAGAGTTGAATTCCAGCGTGTCGCCACATCGCATTTCAGGCGATGAACCGGCAGGCCGAAAGACTTCTGGAGCGATGCAAGTCGCTCAGCTGCGGCGCTTGAACGGCGGAAGTGAGCAGACAGTTTTCGTGCCCTGTTCAGAAGGCCATCTAGGCCGGGATACTGTGTTAAAAATTGCTGCACGACAAGGTTCAACACGTGAGCCATACAAGGTACGTGTGTCACCTTGCCCAGGCGAAGGGCCGCACCCAGGTTTGCAGCATTGTCGCACACGGCCTTACCAGGCTGCAGGTTGAGTGGAGACAACCATTTATTAAACTCGGACCGCAGAGCTGACCACAACTCCTCAGCTGTGTGACTCTTATTCCCAAGACATGTCAAGCTAAAGACCGCCTGATGCCGTTGCGCTCTGCTGCCAGCATAGTAATGAGGGGTGCGTGATTCCTTCTGCGCAGTGAGAACGCTGGTGGCCTGACCAGGCAGGCTTGGGGCAGAGGTGGAGGACCCAGATGAGGTGGAGGATGCAGAAGCAGTGGCGGAACTTGGACAGACAGAGGATTGACACACAAGTCGTGGGGACGGCAAGACTTGTGCAGCAGACCCTTCACCATCTACCACCATAGTTACCCAGTGCCCAGTCAGCGACATGTAACGTCCCTGTCCATGCTTACTGGTCCAAGTATCGGTGGTGAAATGCACCCGTTCACACACAGAGTTTCTCAAGGAAGCGGTGATGTTGTGTGCGACATGCTGGTGTAGCGCGGGCACACCTTTCTTAGAGAAGTAGTGGCGACTAGGCATCTGGTACTGGGGCACAGCGACAGACATAAGGTCTCTAAAATCCTGTGTGTCCACTAGGCGGAAAGGCAGCATTTCTGTAGCCAACAGCTTACAGAGGGATAGAGTCAACCTCTTCGCTTTGTCATGGGTCGCAGGAAATGGCCTTTTATTTGTCCACATCTGAGGGACAGAGATCTGGCTGCTGTGTGTAGACGGTGTTGAGTAGGGTGTCCCTGGAAAAATGCAGGTTTGTGAGGAAAATGCAGGCGGAGACATGATGTTGCCTTCATCCAAAGTTGGTGCTATCGATGTCTGAGACAGCTGTACACACTCACTTGTTTCCCCTTCCAAAACAACTGACGACCTACCAAGCAAACTGCCTGTTGCGGTTACAGTGGTGGAAGTTGTGGGTGGAAAAACAGGTGTGACAGCTGTCCCCACAGTCCTAGAAGATGACGAGCGCGCGGATGCACTGGAAGGGGCAGGCGGTGGATGGTTCGCTCCGCTAGGCCGCATTGCAGCACGGTGAGCTTCCCACCGGGCCATATGATATTTATTCATGTGACGATTCATGGAAGAAGTTGTCAAACTGCTGAGGTTTTGACCTCTACTAAGAGAACCATGACAAATTTTACAGATCACATAATTTGGGCGATCTTTTTCTATGTCAAAAAAGGACCAGGCTAGGCAAGGTTTAGAGGCCATGCGACCTGATGATCCACCCCGAATAATGCTCAGAGGCAGAGTGGTGGCTGAGGATGCAGTTGTAGACGTGCTACCAGTACTCCGACTCTGTCCAGGAAGGCGCAAGGTAACTTCGTCATCAGTTGCATCCTCCTCCACCACCTCTGTTGACCTCCTCGAGTCCCTGACTGTGGGTTGACAGTAGGTGGGATCTAGAACTTCATCATCAATTGTTGTGTTTGCACTCCCCTCCCCCTCTGACCGAGCCTCTTCTTGCCCTGACCGAATATTTAAGTTGTCATCCCAATCGGGTATCTGAGTCTCATCTTCATCAGTATGTTCCTCATTGTCTATAACCACAGGTGTTACAGTTTGTGACAAAGGGTCAACATTATGCTCCGAAACTTGGTCCTCACGGCCTGAATCAGAGTCACAAAGGTTCTGTGCATCACTGCAGACCATTTCCTGTTCTGTACTCACTGTAGCTTGGGAGCAGACCTCTGATTCCCAGGCTATAGTGTGACTGAACAGCTCTGCAGACTCAGCCATCTCAGTTCCACCATACTGTGCAGGGCTGATGGAGACTTCAGAGCTGGGAGAAATCAAGTTTGATTGGGATGACAACTCAGAGGACTGGTGTTTTTTGGATGCGGTACTTGAAGTGGCTGAGAGGGCACTTGTTGGACCACTTGAGATCCATTCAAGCATTTTCCTTTTTTGCCCATCATCTACCTTTGTTCCTGTTGTTCGTGTCCGTAAAAAAGGGAGCACATCGGATTGTCCACGGTAAGTAGTAGACATCTTACTTTTGCTGGTAGATGGTCTATCTTCAGCAGATGATAATGGAGCTTTGCCACCTTCCCCACGGACAAAACCTTTTTTGCCTTTTCCACCACGCCTCTTCCCCTTTCCACCAGCATCTGTCATTTTGCCACTCATGTTGATTGCGACAAGATTGTGGACTTAAAATGTGGTATTAAAAATTGAGAGGTGGTGTAGATTGCAGTGGTGGTCTAGCTTTATTAACAGCAGAATAATAAAGAATAAATATCCCTGACAATGCAACTACGGCCCTTAAACTGGCAGCAAAAATTGCTAGTATAATGGCTTAGTTATAATGAGTTGGAGTGTGCAATGCAGGCAGACGTGCTCTGCAAATGTCTTTGCACTAGTGGGACTATAGCAAAGTCCAATAGCCACGTTTAGGATGCCACTAGGTACACTGAGTGTTTGCTAGTATAATGGCTTAGTTATAATGAGTTGGAGTGTGCAATGCAGGCAGACGTGCTCTGCAAATGTCTTTGCACTAGTGTGACTATAGCAAAGTCCAATAGCCACGTTTAGGATGCCACTAGGTACACTTAGTGTTTGCTAGTATAATGGCTTAGTTATAATGAGTTGGAGTGTGCAATGCAGGCAGACGTGCTCTGCAAATGTCTTTGCACTAGTGGGACTATAGCAAAGTCCAATAGCCACGTTTAGGATGCCACTAGGTACACTGAGTGTTTGCTAGTATAATGGCTTAGTTACAATGAGTTGGAGTGTGCAATGCAGGCAGACGTGCTCTGCAAATGTCTTTGCACTAGTGTGACTATAGCAAAGTCCAATAGCCACGTTTAGGATGCCACTAGGTACACTGAGTGTTTGCTAGTATAATGGCTTAGTTATAATGAGTTGGAGTGTGCAATGCAGGCAGACGTGCTCTGCAAATGTCTTTGCACTAGTGGGACTATAGCAAAGTCCAATAGCCACGTTTAGGATGCCACTAGGTACACTGAGTGTTTGCTAGTATAATGGCTTAGTTATAATGAGTTGGAGTGTGCAATGCAGGCAGACGTGCTCTGCAAATGTCTTTACACTAGTGGGACTATAGCAAAGTCCAATAGCCACGTTTAGGATGCCACTAGGTACACTGAGTGTTTGCTAGTATAATGGCTTAGTTATAATGAGTTGGAGTGTGCAATGCAGGCAGACGTGCTCTGCAAATGTCTTTGCACTAGTGTGACTATAGCAAAGTCCAATAGCCACGTTTAGGATGCCACTAGGTACACTGAGTGTTTGCTAGTATAATGGCTTAGTTATAATGAGTTGGAGTGTGCAATGCAGGCAGACGTGCTCTGCAAATGTCTTTGCACTAGTGCAGGGGTGGGGAACCTTTTTTCTGTCGGGGGCCATTTGGAAATTTCTACCAACCTTCGGGGGCCGCACAAAATTATCAATGTTTAAATGACCCTGCTATATTGGGTGAAGCAATTAATTAACTGGGGGCATGGGGCTGGGGGCACAGACACCACACGCGGGGCTGGGGGCACAGACACCACTGGAGGGGCTGGAGGCACAGACACCACTGGAGGGGCTGGAGGCACAGACATCACTGTGGGGAGGCACAGACATCACTGGGGGGGAGGCACAGACATCACTGGGGGGGAGGCACAGACATCACTGGGGGGGAGGCACAGACATCACTGGGGGGGAGGCACAGACATCACTGGGGGGAGGCACAGACATCACTGGGGGGGAGGCACAGACATCACTGGGGGGGAGGCACAGACATCACTGGGGGGGAGGCACAGACATCACTGGGGGGGAGGCACAGACATCACTGGGGGGAGGCACAGACATCACTGGGGGGGAGGCACAGAGACATCACTGGGGGGGAGGCACAGACATCACTGGGGGGGAGGCACAGACATCACTGGGGGGGAGGCACAGACATCACTGGGAGGGAGGCACAGACATCACTGGGGGGGCTGCACACACGACATCACTGGGGGGAGACACAGACATCACTGGGGGGAGACACAGACATCACTGGGGAGGAGGCACAGACATCACTGGGGGGGAGGCACAGACATCACTGGGGGGGAGGCACAGACATCACTGGGGGGGAGGCACAGACATCACTGGGGGGGAGGCACAGACATCACTGGGGGGAGGCACAGACATCACTGGGGGGAGGCACAGACATCACTGGGGGGGAGGCACAGAGACATCACTGGGGGGGAGGCACAGACATCACTGGGGGGGGGCACAGACATCACTGGGGGGAGACACAGACATCACTGGGGGGAGAAACAGACATCACTGGGGAGGAGGCACAGACATCACTGGGGGGGAGGCACAGACATCACTGGGGGGGAGGCACAGACATCACTGGGGGGGAGGCACAGACATCACTGGGGGGGAGGCACAGACATCACTGGGGGGGAGGCACAGACATCACTGGGGGGGAGGCACAGACATCACTGGGGGGGGAGGCACAGACATCATTGGGGGGGAGGCACAGACATCACTGGGGGGGAGGCACAGACATCACTGGGGGGAGGCACAGACATCACTGGGAGGGAGGCACAGACATCACTGGGGGGGCTGCACACACGACTGGGGGGGCTGCACACACGACTGGGGGGGCTGCACACACGACTGGGGGGGGCTGCACACACAACTGGGGGGGGCTGCACACACGACTGGGGGGGGCTGCACACACGACTGGGGGGGCTGCACACACGACTGGGGGGGCTACACACACGACTGGGGGGGCTACACACACGACTGGGGAGGGCTGCACACACGACTGGGGGGGGCTGCACACACGACTGGGGGGGGCTGCACACAGGACTGGGGGGGTGCACACAGGACTGAGGGGGTGCACACAGGACTGAGGGGGTGCACACAGGACTGGGTGATGGGCTGCACATAGGATTGGGGGAGGGGTGCACACAGGATTGGGGGGGTGCAAACAAGACTACTGGGCGATGGGCTGCACACAGGACATTGGGGGGCTGCACACAGGACTGGGGGAGGGGTGCACACAGGACTGGGGGAGGGGTGCACACAGGACTGGGGGGGGCTGCACACAGGACTGGGGGGGCTGCACACAGGACTGGGGGGGCCTGCACACAGGACTGGGGGGGGCTGCACACAGGACTGGGGGGGTGCACACAGGACTGGGGGGGTGCACACAGGACTGGGGGGGGTGCACACAGGACTGGGGGGGTGCACACAGGACTGGGGGGGGGTGCACACAGGACTGGGGGGGGGTGCACACAGGACTGGGGGGTGCACACAGGACTGGGGGGGGTGCACACAGGACTGGGGGGGTGCACACAGGACTGGGGTGGGGGCACACAGGACTGGGGGGGTGCATACAGGACTGGGGGGGTGCATACAGGACTGGGGGGGTGCTAACAGGACTGGGGGGGTGCATACAGGACTGGGGGGGTGCATACAGGACTGGGGGGGGTGCATACAGGACTGGGGGGGTGCACACAGGACTGGGGGGGTGCACACAGGACTGGGGGGGTGCACACAGGACTGGGGGGGTGCACACAGGACTGGGGGGGTGCACACAGGACTGGGGGGTGCACACAGGACTGGGTGATGGGCTGCACATAGGATTGTGTGGGGGTGCACACAGGACTGGGGGAGGGGTGCACACAGGATTGGGGGGGTGCAAACAGGACTACTGGGTGATGGGCTGCACACAGGACATTGGGGGGCTGCACACAGGACTGGGGGAGGGGTGCACACAGGACTGGGGGAGGGGTGCACACAGGACTGGGGGAGGGGTGCACACAGGATTGGGGGGGTGCAAAAAGGACTGGGGGAGGGGTGCACACAGGACATTGGGGGCCACACTGCGCTGAGAGTTTCATGCAACTCTGGGGGAGAGGGTTTACAGAACTGGTGTGGGGAGGCACAAAGCATTGGGCAGGGCACATAGCAGCAGAGGGTCGGCGCTGGACTCACAGCAGCATTGCACTCACATCACCGGAGTGCAGGAGCCGGACACTGCATCAGAAGGAGAAGGCAGGCACTGATCTCCGGAGGGCAGGGGGCGTGCACACAAGGCTAGAAGCTGTGAGGCTGCTGTGGACCCGCCCACAATTGGCACTGGCCGACAGGAGAACACATTGCAGCACAAACAGCAATGTGTGGATTTAAAGGGCCGGCGGCAGCAAACTGCGGTGACAGCACCAGCACTGCCTCCCAAGGGAATCTGCCCGGGGGCCACATAAAAGGTCATGGCGGGCCGCATGCGGCCCGCGGGCCGGAGGTTCCCCACCCCTGCACTAGTGTGACTATAGCAAAGTCCAATAGCCACGTTTAGGATGCCACTAGGTACACTGAGTGTTTGCTAGTATAATTGGCTTAGTTATAATGAGTTGGAGTGTGCAATGCAGGCAGACGTGCTCTGCAAATGTCTTTGCACTAGTGGGACTATAGCAAAGTCCAATAGCCACGTTTAGGATGCCACTAGGTACACTGAGTGTTTGCTAGTATAATGGCTTAGTTATAATGAGTTGGAGTGTGCAATGCAGGCAGACGTGCTCTGCAAATGTCTTTGCACTGGTGTGACTATAGCAAAGTCCAATAGCCACGTTTAGGATGCCACTAGGTACACTGAGTGTTTGCTAGTATAATGGCTTAGTTATAATGAGTTGGAGTGTGCAATGCAGGCAGAGGTGCTCTGCAAATGTCTTTGCACTAGTGTGACTATAGCAAAGTCCAATAGCCACGTTTAAGATGCCACTAGGTACACTGAGTGTTTGCTAGTATAATGGCTTAGTTATAATGAGTTGGAGTGTGCAATGCAGGCAGAGGTGCTCTGCAAATGTCTTTGCACTAGTGTGACTATAGCAAAGTCCAATAGCCACGTTTAGGATGCCACTAGGTACACTGAGTGTTTGCTAGTATAATGGCTTAGTTATAATGAGTTGGAGTGTGCAATGCAGGCAGACGTGCTCTGCAAATGTCTTTGCACTAGTGGGACTATAGCAAAGTCCAATAGCCACGTTTAGGATGCCACTAGGTACACTGAGTGTTTGCTAGTATAATGGCTTAGTTATAATGAGTTGGAGTGTGCAATGCAGGCAGACGTGCTCTGCAAATGTCTTTGCACTAGTGTGACTATAGCAAAGTCCAATAGCCACGTTTAGGATGCCACTAGGTACACTGAGTGTTTGCTAGTATAATGGCTTAGTTATAATGAGTTGGAGTGTGCAATGCAGGCAGAGGTGCACTGCAAATGTCTTTGCACTAGTGTAACTATAGCAAAGTCCAATAGCCACGTTTAGGATGCCACTAGGTACACTGAGTGTTTGCTAGTATAATGGCTTAGTTATAATGAGTTGGAGTGTGCAATGCAGGCAGACGTGCTCTGCAAATGTCTTTGCACTAGTGGGACTATAGCAAAGTCCAATAGCCACGTTTAGGATGCCACTAGGTACACTGAGTGTTTGCTAGTATAATGGCTTAGTTATAATGAGTTGGAGTGTGCAATGCAGGCAGACGTGCTCTGCAAATGTCTTTGCACTAGTGGGACTATAGCAAAGTCCAATAGCCACGTTTAGGATGCCACTAGGTACACTGAGTGTTTGCTAGTATAATGGCTTAGTTATAATGAGTTGGAGTGTGCAATGCAGGCAGACGTGCTCTGCAAATGTCTTTGCACTAGTGTGACTATAGCAAAGTCCAATAGCCACGTTTAGGATGCCACTAGGTACACTGAGTGTTTGCTAGTATAATGGCTTAGTTATAATGAGTTGGAGTGTGCAATGCAGGCAGAGGTGCACTGCAAATGTCTTTGCACTAGTGTGACTATAGCAAAGTCCAATAGCCACGTTTAGGATGCCACTAGGTACACTGAGTGTTTGCTAGTATAATGGCTTAGTTATAATGAGTTGGAGTGTGCAATGCAGGCAGAGGTGCACTGCAAATGTCTTTGCACTAGTGTGACTATAGCAAAGTCCAATAGCCACGTTTAGGATGCCACTAGGTACACTGAGTGTTTGCTAGTATAATGGCTTAGTTATAATGAGTTGGAGTGTGCAATGCAGGCAGAGGTGCTCTGCAAATGTCTTTGCACTAGTGTGACTATAGCAAAGTCCAATAGCCACGTTTAGGATTTCACTAGGTTCACTCAGTGTTTGCTAGTATAATGGCTTAGTTATAATGAGTTGGAGTGTGCAATGCAGGCAGAGGTGCTCTGCAAATGTCTTTGCACTAGTGTGACTATAGCAAACTCCAATAGCCACGTTTAGGATGCCACTAGGTACACTGAGTGTTTGCTAGTATAATGGCTTAGTTATAATGAGTTGGAGTGTGCAATGCAGGCAGACGTGCTCTGCAAATGTCTTTGCACTAGTGGGACTATAGCAAAGTCCAATAGCCACGTTTAGGATGCCACTAGGTACACTGAGTGTTTGCTAGTATAATGGCTTAGTTATAATGAGTTGGAGTGTGCAATGCAGGCAGACGTGCTCTGCAAATGTCTTTGCACTAGTGGGACTATAGCAAAGTCCAATAGCCACGTTTAGGATGCCACTAGGTACACTGAGTGTTTGCTAGTATAATGGCTTAGTTATAATGAGTTGGAGTGTGCAGAGGACAGGAGGGTACAGTGGCAGGATTGTGGGGCTCTGGGTAGAGGAATGGAAGCCTGCCTTTCTATTCCCTCCTAATAGGGAAATGCAGGGAGGAAATCCCTGACCTTGGCTACACAGACGCTGTCGCTGTTTTCAGGACCTGTCACCTATGGCTCTGACCCTATCGGTTTGAGCCCTTAAAAGGACTGCTAGAAAATGCTATCCCTAAGCTGTCCAGCGCTGTGTATGGAGCGCATACAGCTGTGTCGGCGATAGGACTCAGGAGGACCGAGCTGCGACAGTGATGTCTGACACCAAAGACGCAGAAGAGATAATGGTGTCCTGGAGGAAAATGTCCGGTTTTATAATGCAGGGACATGTGACATGGACATCCTATCACACATGCCGTTGCTTCTCTGGCTAAAAGTCCACTTAGCTGTATGTGTGTCTGGGATTGGCTGACATGCTGGCCCGCCCCACTACACGCGCGCGATTAGGGAAGGAAGACAAGGAAAAAAAAAAAAAAATGGCGATCGCCATTATAGAAACAGCAGTGATCTGAAGGCGCTGTTCACGCACACTATACACTGAAATGTCATAATAGTGTGATTCACAGAGTGACTTACACCATTACAGCGGAAACCAAGCTAGGAATTAGCTGTTTTTTTGCTGCTAGAACCGTTCTCGAACGTTTCTAGAACTATGGAGCTTTTGCAAAAAGTTCGAGTTCTAGTTCGATCTAGAACAGGCCCCAAAATCACTCGAGGCTAGAACTGGAGAACCTCGAACCACGAACCGCGCTCAACTCTACTTATCACATTAGATGCACCAATTGTGGCTCTTCACCTCGACCCTTCCAATTTACCCTGGTGCATTGGCAATTAGGGTAATGATTTTTGGGGTGACTTAGCGACTCTGATGAGAAGTAACGTTTCTGACATCACCGCTCTTCAGAAGCGCCCGTAATTAGAAAGCATAGTGTAACCCCGAGTGACCAGGTGACCCAGTGACCCTGAACAGAGGTATGATTATACTCTTTGGGGAGTGTATATTTAATTAATTTATTTTTTAATGTGTGTCCTTTTTTCAAAATACTGGGTTAGTAATGGGGTGTATGATACATTCCTCACCATTACTAACCCCTGTTCCTGATGTCAGCTGCCATTACACTGTTGAGATCAACACCATAAACAATTAACCTGATTGCCCACGTGTGGCGCCCAGGACTACCCAGGTCGTCACAGGTAACACTCACACACCCCCACCTCCCCAGACAGTTACATTAGCCATAATAAGGAATAACGTTTGGAACACCATTCTAAGTCTGAACTGGGTGCAAAAACCTAAAAAACCTAAAAAAACCTTTTTTAGGTTTTTGCACCCAGTTCAGACTTAGAATGGTGTTCCAAACGTTATTCCTTATTGTTAGTAGTTTTTCGTTTGTGAACCCTCGCCATACACACCTATTGCCAATCCATATCATACGCATATATAGCCTGGGTCTCAGCTTCCCATACACGGTAAGTTTTTTAACTGCATGAGAGGACACACACAAGCTAGGGACCCCAACGTAGAGAAATACTTTGGCGTAGTGTTGGGGCTCTATTGCATTGATCAATTCAGTAGCTAAATTTCTCTTGATTCATATGTTCATGGCAGTAATGCAGATTCCATTTTTCACATTTTCACTCTTACATATAGCTATTGGATTTTTCAAGTCAGTATTCACACAGCAGTTTCTGCTATTTCATGTATTTCCCTTACATAGTCACTGGTGTGCATACCTTATCTCCCCATAGTTACATTAGTCAGACACAAAACCCTTGTTGCCTCCCTCCAGGGCCTGATGTCCACACCAGGTGGGGTGGAGCCGGGCTGTTGGCCCCACCCACTGAGGAGTTCACAGGCCTGGAGGCGGGAAAAGGAGACAGATCAGCTCAGGAGGTTGAAGTGAGAGGAGTGAAGTGGAGAGTGTCTGGGTTTGTGGCCCAGGCACTGACAGCAAGGTTGGCAGATGGTGGTGGCCGTCTGCAGGAGTGGTGGATCAACACCGAACCGTAGGACCGGGGTCGGGCGGTGGCCCACCGGCACCGACCGGGCAGCGAAGGGAAACTAGCACACAAAGGCAGGGACATCGGACCCTGACTAGGCTTGGAGCCGCCATCAACAGTCAAATCCGAGTGTGACAGGAACCCCCGGGGTTTCCTAACTACCCAAGACCTGTTAGAAGGAAACTGTCCGCACCGTGAGGGTATACAGCCACCGCCACAGGCTAGAGACCCAAGGGCCAGCACCTGCGGGCAAAACGGGCTCCTCCAGCATCCATACACTGGGGAGCGGACTACCGTTGGGGACCCATCGTAGTCAAGACAGTATACAAAGGTGCAGGGAAAGACAGCCGCCATCACCTGTCCGGGGAGAGACACTGCAACCGGCTGCGGACCCGTCCATCCAGCCATTTGGTTTACCGGAGACTTTGTGCATCAATTGCTGATTGAGTACACCTGTGCCATCCAGCACCGCGCCTTGCTGTCCCTGCAACCCTGCACCTCACCGACCCTGCCTCCCCGTCACACCACCGGCCCCCGGGACCACCAACCCCTACCCACGGAGGGGGAAAACAACATCCCAGCTGCTCCCTACCATCGCTCCCGGGATCCCCGTCACCAGCAGCGGTGGTGCCCATCTTCACCACAACCCGTGGGTGGCGTCATGGACTAAATCCCCAAACAAACCACCCCCTTTTCACTCACAGGCAAGGAGCCCCGCTCAAGTCCCCGGATCCGGCCCACCGCTCGAGCCACCGAGCAGCAGCAACGCCGGACCCGAGCGTTAGCGAGCGCAGCACCCTGCCGCCCACGACAACTTGCGTCATGAACAGGATTGAACCCATCTACTTACCAGTAGAAGTGCGCCTTGTGGTCTCCGCCGGCGGTGTCCGGCCAAAAAATTTGAAGCGCTGCCATGTTTGGCGCGAAGATTTCCCGCTCAAGCGTCTTCTCCGAGCAGGGTTGGCGTGAAAGCAAATCCCTGCCCCCAAAAAGCGGAAGTGCTAAAGAGATCCAAGGGGGGACGGGAAGAAGATGTCTGCGCCTGACGGAGCTGTCGGAGGAGTGGCGGTCGCAGCCGCAGCGGCACCCGTAGATGGAAACGGGATAGCTCCTGCTCCGGCCGCAGGAGCGGGGGAGGACACAGGCTCAGCGGTCGCCCAGGGGATGCCGTTCTCCCTGCCCTATGTGTCCGGTGCTACCTGGCTACCGCAGTACGATGGGAAGCCTGATGCCTTGCAGGTGTTCCCGAAAAAGATTAGCCCGGTCCTCGATTTATACCCCTTGACTGATAGGCAACGGGCAGCGGTGGTGCTAGGGCAGCTAACCGGCGCGGCTGAGCAGGAGACGGAGACCTGGACCGACACAGACCGGGCCTCAGTGACTACCATTTTTGAGAAGCTAAAAATCGCCTTTGAGACCAGCACGGAAGCGGAGCTGCGGATGCAGTTTTATCAGTGTCGACAGCGGCCTGCGGACAATATAAGAGACTATGCCTTGCGTCTGCAAACAGCTCTCCATACGCTGAAGCGGGTGAATACTATTAATGATGCGGACAGCAATAAGATGCTAGTGGAACAATTCCTGCAAGGGCTGGGGTCTGCGGAGGACTGCAAGCAGCTACGGCTATGGGCCCTAGAACACCCCAATCTGAACTTTGCAGTATTGAAAGAGCGGGCCATCAAGGCCCTGCAGGCTCCAATGCCAGATGCTGCTGAGGCGGCCTCATGGCCGGCTGAGACCGCTCCCATTACAGTGGCACCTCCTCTCCCGGCCCTACCGGCCCCTGCAGCGCCCATCGGGATGATGGAGGAGCTAGCTGCCGAGGTCCGCCACATGGATGGAGACCTAGCCAAGATCCTCGCCGGCCTCCAGCTTTCGGCAAGAGTCAAGCCCCCAGGAGGGATCCAGCTCGCCGACAGCAAAGAGGATGTCCCCTGGATGCAGCGGAGAAGGACCAATGACTTACGGTATGGGCCTCCTATTTGTTACAGGTGCAGCAAGCCTGGCCACTTCTCTAGATGGTGCCCGTTAAACAATCAACCCCTGGGGCCAAGGGCTAATACTCAGGAGTAGACACCAACACCCCCCCCGATTGGCGAGACCGGTACGACGGAGCTCGACCCATCATCCCTCTGGCAGTGGATGGCATTCCGCACATGGCCCTCTTGGGCACAGGATCACAGGTAACCACTATACCATATACACTGTATCAGCAGTATTGGGGTACTGACGAACTTGCCCCCTCTGATGATAGCCTGACCCTTGTCGCAGCTAATGGACTCTCGCTAACCCAAGTTGGATACAAACAAGTGACCCTGACCATGGGACGTGCGGAGTTAAAGAACCAAGGGATGATTGTGGTGATGAATGAACCCAGTGACCATAACCCAAAAGTGATCCTAGGGACCAATGTGATGGAGCATTGTATGAGTGAGGTGCTGAGACTGTTGCAGCAGTTGACCGCCACAGCAGGAGGAGGCAGACAGAGGGCTGTGCAACGTGAGATCCGGGCCCTTCTGTATCAGCAGCAAGTGAACTTAACCAGTGGAGAGATTGGTGGAGTAAGGGTGATGGATGTGGCCCCCTTGGTAGTGCCACCCCGAAGTGAGATGATGCAGCAGTAGGCCCGACTACCCAGCGATGGTGGAACACACGCCTTCTGAGCACTGGCCCACGGTGATGGCAGCCAGAGGGGTGGTTGACGCTAAAAAGGGGAGAGTGCCTGTAAGAGTGCTGAATTGTGGAGAGGAGGAAGTCAGGCTTCCCCATTACGCTACCCTTGCCAAGTTGCTCACCCTAGACCCTCACACCGTTCACGAAGCCCTCCCTCCTACCTCAGCATCCCCTGCCAGTAACCATACACCACCTGAACAGTTAGAGGAGTGGTGCCAGGAACTACACGTAGGCACTGACGCCACACCCATGCATCACAAGAAGGGGGTATACAGGGTGGTGCGGGAGTATGAACAGGTTTTCAGCAAACACCCGCTACATTTCGGGAGGATTAAGGGAGTTCAACACCATATCCCTACAGGCCTACATCCACCCATCAAAGAGAGGTATAGGCCCATCCCGCCAGCGTACTATCAATGCGCCAAAGACATGTTGAAGAACATGAAGGAGGCAGGGGTTATTCGGGATAGTTGTAGTCCCTGGGCAGCCCCACTGGTGCTGGTAAAGAAGAAGGACGGCACCATGAGAATGTGTGTGGATTACCGGAAGATCAACCAGGTCACGCATAAAGATGCCTATCTTCTTCCCCGTATCGAAGAGTCGCTAGCTGCGCTGAGAATTGCTAACTTCTTCTCTACCCTTGACCTTACTAGCGGGTACTGGCAGGTAGCGGTTGCACCCGAGGACCGTGAGAAGACTGCATTCGCCACTACCATGGGACTCTGCGAGTTTAACAGCATGCCATTCGGGCTGTGCAATGCCCCTGAAACCTTCCAACGGCTCATGGAGTATTGCCTAGGACATCTCAATTTCAAAACGATCCTACTGTACCTGGACGATGTGATCGTGTATTCCCAGACATACGAGGCCCACCTGGAACATCTGGCTGAAGTGTTCGTGTCCCTAGCCAAATATGGGATGAAACTGAAGCCCTCTAAGTGCCACCTACTGAAACCCAAGGTGCAGTACCTCGGACATGTGGTGGGCGCGGAAGGCGTCACCCCAGATCCCAAAAAGATTACTGCCATTCAGGACTGGCCGAGGCCGACCACGGTGAGAGAGGTGAGACAGTTCCTGGGCCAGGTGGGCTACTACCACCGCTTCATTAAGGGATACACGAAGATGGCTGCCCCCATGCAAGACCTCCTCGTGGGACAGACCAAGGGTGGCAGGTCCCCTGGAACTCAGTTTGTGTGGGAGAAGAAGCATGAGGAGTCCTTTCACCAGCTGAAGACAGCCTTGACGGGAGAGGAGTAGAGATGAGCAAACCGGTCGCGGTTCGGCTCGAGGGCGGTTCGCCGAACGGAGCTCCCGTTCGAGATCGGTTCATCGAACGTTCGACAAACCGAACTCGAACCAATAGGCTATAATGGGAGGCAATCACAAACACATAAAAATGCATTATAAATGTACACATACAGTAAATAAACATTGCCATAACACTTACCGGTCCCCGCGATCCCTCCTGCACTCTGTCTCCTGCCGCTATTCCATCCGATGATCGCTGAATCTTCCCGGTGACCGGCACTGCCAGCAGAGAAGCAGGACCTATCGTGACGTCAAAATAGCCATGTGACCAGTCACGTGGCTATTATCTCATTGGCTACAGACTGGTCACATGACTATGACGCGTCATGTAGGACCTGCGAGTGCATCTCTCCGGTACACGGTGCACATTTGTGTATCGCTGTGTACCGGTGATATGCTCTAGCACACGGTCGACTCCCCGTTCCGTTAGGGACCGGCTGACACAGCCGGTCATTAACGGAGATCACCATTGCCATAGCAACGCAGTTAGCGGTGACGTCACCACTAACCGCGGCTCCGGGAGCACCGTTGCTATGGTATCGTGTCTGTCAGCGTTACCGCTGTTACCGCTAGCAGCACTGATCACTCACGGAGTGAAGGCTGCACGCTGCTTCCCGATTGTAGTGAGGATTGTAGTGAGGATGAGGTGCCCCAGCCCATCAAGTGATGAGCTGGTGCACCTCATCCTCACTACAATCGTCACTACTACTACACTAATGAGGATTGTAGTGAGGATGAGGTGCCCCAGCCCATCAAGTGATGGGCTGGGGCACCTCATCCTCACTACAATCGTCACTACTACTACACTAGTGAGGATTGTAGTGAGGATGAGGTGCCCCAGCTCATCAAGTAATGGGCTGGGGCACCTGATCCTCACTACAATCCTCACTACAATCCTGAAGTGCAGTTTCTTCAAATTCATTTAAAGGCACTTGGAACGCTGAAATTGCTGCTTATAATTTAAGCCTCTATTAAAAACCTCTTATCAGCGCTGGTTTATTGGGGATTTATTGGGCTGACAGGGGGTAATAAAGATGGAGTCTCTAATGTGTCTGTGTATTTATTTCTATTAAAGTATTTTTTCTCTGTGTGGTGTCTTTTTTTATTGGAGATTTATTGGAGATTCTTAATGGCCGGGTCAAACGTGCCTGACATTAAGAATCTCTGGCTTAATACTGGCTAGTAAAACAAAGCCAGTATTAACTCATGATTTCCCAACAAGCCACCCGGCTCCAGGGCTGTTGGAAGAGTTGGATACAGTGCCAGATGATGGCACTTCTATGAGAGCGCCATTTTCTGGGACGGCTGCGGACTGAAATTCGCAGCAGAGGCGCCCAGAAACCTCGGGCTAACCTGTGCTGCGGATTCCAATCCCCAGCTGCCTAGTTGTACCTGGCTGGACACAAAAATGGGGCGAAGCCCACGTCATTTGTTTTTTAATTATTTCATGAAATAAGTGAAATAATTAAAAAAAACGGGCTTCCCTATATTTTTGGTTCCCAGCCGGGTACAAATAGGCAATTGGGGGTTGGAGGCAGCCCGTGGCTGCCTGCTGTACCTGGCTAGCATACAAAAATATGGCGAAGCCAACGTCATTTTTTTGGTGGGCAAACAACTTCTGCATACAGTCCTGGATGGAGTATGCTGAGCCTTGTAGTTCTGCAGCTGCTGTCTGCTCTTCTCCATACAGACAGACAGCAGCTGCAGAACTACAAGGCTCAGCATACTCCATCCAGGACTGTATGCAGAAGTTGTTTGCCCACCAAAAAAATGACGTGGGCTTTGCCATATTTTTGTATGCTAGCCAGGTACAGCAGGCAGCCACGGGCTGCCTCCAACCCCCAGTTGCCTATTTGTACCCGGCTGGGAACCAAAAATATAGGGAAGCCCGTTTTTTTTAATTATTTCACTTATTTCATGAAATAATTAAAAAACAAATGACGTGGGCTTCGCCAGAAATAAAGCAAGCACTAAAAGTAGATCACAATACCTTGAAATGAATAAAATCAGTCCCCAGAAAGAATTGCAGGTTGTTTTTTCTACTATGTATAGTAAGAACTATTACGATATAACTAGAATTATCAAAAAATATTTACCTATTTTATCCACAGACGATACTTTGTATCAAATTTTGAAAGATGGTGTCAAGTTTGTCTCAAAAAGAAACACCACTTTGGGATCCATTTTATCACCTAGTGATCATTTAAATAGATGCGGTTTTTCTAATGTGGAAAAAAACACCGGCAATTGGTTACCTAGCATAGGTTCTTACAAATACGGCCATAGAGCTTGCGGTCTTTGTGGCTATATGTCAAATGTAAAAAACTTTTTTTCATACACAGATAAAAAAACTTATGAAATAACGTCCCTGATTAACTGCAGTTCAGACCATGTAGTTTATTTGATTTCCTGTACAATTTGCCAGTTGCAATACGTAGGGAGCACTTGTCGCCCACTCAGAAAGAGGATATCAGAACACATCTATGATGTGAATAATGCCACCACTAGAAAATTATCAGGTGCGTCTCAGCATTTTCGCGACGCACATGCTGGTAATTTTAAAGGCATGAAAGTCAATGCCATTGAAAAAGTTAAATTACCTAAAAGAGGTGGAAATTTAAAAGATATCCTCTTCCAAAGAGAAATAAAGTGGATTTTTTTATTGGGCACAAGATTCCCTAAGGGTCTAAATAAAAGGAATGAACTTATGTTTGCATATTAAATCTGTTCATTGTTGTATATGTATATATGTGTTAAATGATTATATGTACTGATTTACCTTAAGGGGTTAACTTTTTTGTAATTACCATGCTCTCCCTATCCAATTGACCCCGTGTTTGGGTTAGCCCTTTTTAAACAGTCCTGTGACTAAATGTATTAGAGACTGAATAAGAACTGGATGTTCGAAACGCGTCCTCTCTGACATGGGCTTGATTACCAGAACATGGACTTTTTAATCTCACATGAATAAAGAATCTTCATTTTAAAGAAACAATTTGCCTGGATTTCTGTGCTGGTGAACCCTCTCCTCATCCATCCAGGACTGTATGCAGAAGTTTTTTGCCCCCTGAAAAAATTATGTGGGCTTCGCCATATTTTTGTATGCTAGCCAGGTACAGCAGGCAGGTACGGCTGCCCCCAACCCCCACTTGCCTATTTGTACCCGGCTGGGAACCAAAAATAAAGGGAAGCCCTTTTTTTATTATTTCATGAATTTCATGAAATAATTAGAAAACAAATGACGTAGGCTTCGCCCCATTTTTGTGTCCAGCCAGGTACAACTAGGCAGCTGGGGATTGGAATCCGCAGCACAGGTTGGCCTGAGCTTTCTGGGCCCCACTGCTGCGAATTGCAGTCTGCAGCCGCCTCAGAAAATGGCATTTTCATAGAAGCGCCATCTTCTGGCGCTGTATCCAACTCTTCCAGCACCTGCCTGCTATACCTGGCTAGCATACAAAAATATGGCGAAGCTCACATCCTTTTTTTGTAGTTTTTTGGCAAAAAAAATAAAAAATGCTTCCCTGGATTTTCCATTGCCAGTGAAGGTAACACCAAGCAGTGGGGGGTTAGCAGCCAGTAGCTGCTTGGATTACCCTTAGCTAGCAATACAAAAAATGCAGCCGGAGCCCATATATATTTTTTTTAATTATTTATTTAAATAACTAAAAACAAAATGGGCTTCCCTGTATTTTGATTGCTGGACATCACAGTGCTGTAAAAATAAATCTTTAAAAAAAATGACGTAGCGCTCAGCGGTATTTTTGATTCTCAGTGCAGATAACGCAGACAGCTATGGGTTGCCACCCCCATCTGCCTGCCGTTACCTTGGTTGGCAATCAAAATACAGGGAAGCCCATTCATTTTTTCTATTTAAAAAATAGTTAAAAAAAAAATGACGTTGGGTCCCCCCATTTTTGATAGCCAGCTAGGGTAAAGCAGACGGCTGTAGCCTGAAAACCACAGCTGGCAGCTTTACCGTGGTTGGGGATCCAATGTGGAGGTCCCCCCAGGCTCTTTTTTTATAATTATTTTATAAATATTAATAATTACACAAAAAAAGTAGGGTCCCCCCCAAATTGGATCACCAGCCAAGGTAAAGCGGACAGCTGTGGTCTGGTATTCTCATGGTGGGAAGGTCCATAGTTATTGGGCCTTCACAGCCTAAAAATAGCAGGCCGAAGGCACCCCAGACGTGGCGCTTCCACTAGATGCGCCAATCCTGGCGCTTCACCCCAGCTCATCCCGTGCCCTGGTGCAGTGGCAAACGGAGTAATAAATCGGGTTGATACTAGCTGTAAAGTCACCTGAGATCAAGCCCAGCAGTTTGTGATGTCATGGCGTCTATTAGATACCCAACATCATAAACTGTCAGTACTAACAAAAAAAAAAAATCGACAAAGAAATTTATTTGAAAAAACAGTCCCCAAAACATTTCCTCTTTCACCAATTTATTGTAAGAAAAAAAATAAAGGGGTCCCACGACGACTCTGGACCGTCTAGAATATGTAGTGGAGACACTCAGGGAACGTATCCCCCATTTTCTAGGAGTGCGGACCCTTCATGTGAGGAGTGTGGGTGCAATGAATCTGCACTCACTCTCCCCGGGTCCACAGCAGCAGAGTCCATGTCGTAATGGTTGCTACCAAAGCTGCAATGCCCTGCTTATGAGGTAAGGGCATGCCTAATCAGGAGAACTACTGTAGAGGAAGCTCTGCTCACTGGTATATAGGTGCTCAGAGGTAATAATAGATAAAATTAGTAAGTAACCTCGGCACTCTAAATCTCCCAGACTAAGTCAGTAAGTCACAACGGATAGTAATGCAAAATCACTCTTTATTGGTCCGTATTAAGAAAATTTTTTTTTTCATAAGCATATATGTTTTTGTCCAAAACAAGTTACAAATGACGCTTCGGCCTGAGCCTTCGTCAGATTGGACTTATCTGCATGTAAGCCTGAAAAATGACAATAATCAGTATCACATAAGAGTGAGAGAACAATAACATAAACTCGAACAATGTAGAGGTACAATTGGGATGCAGCAAAAAAATTGCAACACAGCAAGAAATGAAACACATGATACAAATGTCATAATACAGTACAAGGACAACATAGTAATGACAAATATGGGGTCAGAGTAGGCTTAGACAGCTCTGGTACGAAAGAGATGTCAATCATAAAGTAACATGTGCAGTAGGTGTAGAGCTACACTATGCATGGCAGAGCTAATGGGTAAACCGACCATAGAAAAAGAACGGAGAAAAAGTGTAGAAAAAGTGTAGAAAAAGTGTAGAAAAAGTGTAGAAAAAGTGGAGAAAAAGTGGAGAAAAAATGGAGAAAAAGTGGAGAAAAAGTGGAGAAAAAATGGAGAAAAAGTGGAGAATAAGTGGAGAAGAAGTGGAGAAAAAGTGGAGAAAAAGTGGAGAAAAAGTGGAGAAAAAGTGGAGAAAAAGTGGAGAAAAAGTGGAGAACAAGTGGAGAAAAACTGGAGAAAAAGTGGAGAAAAAAATGGAGAAAAAGTGGAGAAAAAATGTAGAGAAAGAGGAGAAAAAATGGAGAAAAAGTGGAGAAGAAGTGGAGAAGAAGTGGAGAAAAAGTGGAGAAAAAGTGGAGAAAAAGTGGAGAAAAAGTGGAGAAAAAATGGAGAAAAAGTGGAGAAAAAGTGGAGAACAAGTGGAGAAAAACTGGAGAAAAAGTGGAGAAAAAAATGGAGAAAAAGTGGAGAAAAAATGTAGAGAAAGAGGAGAAAAAATGGAGAAAAAGTGGAGAAGTGGAGAAGAAGTGGAGAAAAAGTGGAGAAAAAGTGGAGAAAAAGTGGAGAAAAAATGGAGAAAAATTGGAGAAAAAGTGGAGAAAAAGTGGAGAAAAAGTGGAGAAAAAGTGGAGAAAAAATGGAGAAAAATTGGAGAAAAAGTGGAGAAAAAATGGAGAAAAAATGTAGAAAAAGTGGAGAAAAAGTGGAGAAAAAATGTAGAAAAAGAGGAGAAAAAGTGGAGAAAAAGTGGAGAAGAAGTGGAGAAAAAGTGGAGAAAAAGTGGAGAAAAAGTGGAGAAAAAGTGGAGAAAAAGTGGAGAAAAAGTGGAGAAAAAATGTAGAAAAAGTGGAGAAGAAGTGGAGAAGAAGTGGAGAAAAAGTGGAGAAAAAGTGGAGAAGAAGTGGAGAAGAAGTGGAGAAGAAGTGTTTGTTCATGCCAGATGGGAGATAAATTATTTTTTACCGGCGCTGTCATTTACTGTAACGTGATCATCGGTGTACGGTGTATGCCTGTGATCACATGAGCAGGGACCCGAAAAACCATCCTGAATCATGATCTCCAGGGTCTCAGCTAGCCCTGAAACCCCGGAGATTTTCTGATGCCGGGGGGCGTTATTCACTTATTTCTGCCTGCTGTTTATAAATGGCAGATCAGAATAAGGCTACATTAACACGACCGATCCATTTTTGCGGTCTGCAAAAAACAGTCCGTTTTTTTTCACGGGTGCATCCGTGTGGCATCCGTTTCCGTTCCGTAGACGGTCCGTATGTCAACTGTTTGTAATCCGTGTGCCTTCCGTTTTTTTTGTGTACTGCAAAAAAACTGAAGGAGGGTAAATGCATACATTTACCCAGGATCCATAGCTTCATCCTACATGAGGCGGTCACATGTTCACTCCAGTGCCCTTTTCTACTGCTTTTCACAGCGTAGAGCGCTCTGGTGATTTTCTTGTGCTTGTGCACTTCATATCAGTCGTTTCTGTCATTATAATGGCAGAAAGACAGATACTGTCCCACTCTCCTGCATTTTGTAATTTTGCACCCTTTGGTGCCTTTCATGTGGCACTAAGGGGTGCTTAGCTTTGTATTTAGCCAAAAAAATGAAAAAAAAAGTTTTGTAGCCAGCTAGGGTAAAGCAGACGGCTGCAGCCTGCAGACCACTGCTGGCAACCTCACCTTGGCTGGTAATCCAAAACTGAGGGCACCCCACGCTGTTATTTTAAATTAAATAAATAATTTTAAAAAAAAAACACGTAGGGGTCCCCCCAAAATTGGATCACCAGCCAAGGTAAAGCAGACAGCTGGGGTCTGATATTCTCAGACTAGGGAGGTCCATGGTTATTGGACTCTCCCCAGCCTAAAAATAGCAGGCCACAGCCGCCCCAGAAGTGGCGCATCCATTAGATGCGCCAATCCTGGTGCTATGCCCCAGCTCGTCCCGCGCCCTGGTGTGGTGGCAAACGGGGTAATATATGGGGTTAATACCAGATGTGTAATGTCACCTGGCATCAAGCCCTGGGGTTGGTGAGGTCAGGCGTCTATCAGATACCCGACATCACCAACCCAGTCAGTAATAAAAAAAAATAGATGACAAACACATTTTTATTTGAAAAAACACTCCCCAAAACATTCCCTCTTTAACCAATTTATTAGACAGAAAAACAAATCCAGGTCTGGTGTAATCCAAGGGGTTGCCATGACGATCCACACTGTCCCAGTCAATGAAGAGCAGAATGTTCCCCATTGGCTGGGAGAGCAATGCAGTGACCTGAGCAAACATCAATGGGTCAGCCCAGGTCACTGCAGGGCATGACAAGTGCTGCTGTCAGCGAGGTACATTACCTGCGCTGATCTCCAGCACTGCTGACAGCACCTGTCACTGAGTTCAATGACCGCCGCCTTCACAGCCAAGCATCGCGAGAGGCCTGTGACGTCACCGCTAGTCAGTCTTGGGTCGGAAGCGAGAGAAGGTGATGTGACAAGCGGCGGCCATGGAGGACAGTGACAGCGCTGAGGTCGGGATGGCGGGACTTCATCACCGCAGGTAAGCCGAGCGGGACCATGTGTGCAGAGTGCAGTGTGTGTGTGTGTGTGTGTGTGTACGTGTGTACATGCCGCGGGCAGGAGGGGGCGGAGCGAGCTGAGTGGGGAAGTGTGGGCTTCCTGCACGTAACTAGGATAAACATCGGGTTACTAACCAAAGCACTTTGCTTGGATACCCGATGTTTATCTTGGTTACCAGCTTGTGGCAGGCTGCCAGCGATGGCTCCTGCACACTGTAGCTGTAAAAAGCCCTGCTTTTTGCTGCTAGAACCGTTCTCGAACGTATCTAGAACTATCGAGCTTTTGCAAAAAGCTCGAGTTCTAGTTCGATCTAGAACACCCCCAAAAATCACTCGAGCCTCGAACTGGAGAATCTCGAACCGCGAACTGCGCTCAACTCTAGAGAGGAGATCCTGGCGTACCCCGACTACAGCCTCCCGTTCGTCCTCTACACCGACGCCAGCAATGTGGGCTTGGGAGCTGTCCTGTCCCAGGTCCAGGGCGGGCGAGAGAAGGTGATCGCCTATGCCAGCAGAAAGCTCCGGCCCATGGAAAGGAACCCCGAGAATTACAGCTCCTTCAAGATTGAGTTCCTAGCCCTGCTGTGGGCCATTACCGAGCGGTTCCGCCATTACCTCGCAGCAGCCAAGTTCACCGCCTATATGGACAATAATCCGTTAACCCATCTGGACACGGCCAAGCTGGGCGCGTTGGAGCAGTGGTGGGTGGCCAGGCTGTCTAACTATGACTTCACGATCAAGTAGCGAGCCGGCCGCAAGAACACCAATGCGGACGCGCTATCCCGGATGCCCCACCTGCCGGATGAGGGGTCGGAAAACGATGATCTCGAAGAAATCGAGTTGCCCGCATTTCACCAGCCACCAGTCGAGAAGTTGCATGTCAAGCAGCAACAGGTGAACCTGGAGCCGCTACCCAGTCAGGGATGGCAAAAAGCCCAAGACCAAGCGCCTGCCGTCCAATTGATCAAGACCATGATTGAACAAGGATCTGCTGGAATGGACCCTGCTGCTCCTCCCGAGGCCCAACGCTGTGGAAGGAACGAGCCCGGCTGCATCTGTGCAAGGGGAAACTGTATTGGGAACTGATCAACCCGAAGACTCATGAGAAGGTTCGTCAGCTGGTGGTTCCCCAGGCTAGTGTGCCCACAGTTCTACGGGCTTACCAAGATGGTGCCGGCACTTTCGGTGGAAGAATCTGGAGATGCTGTTGAGAGAGCGGTTCTATTGGAGTGGGATGCGGAAGTCTGTAGAGGCCTGGTCCCGAGAGTGTGGTCCCTGTGCACTGAGAAGAATGGACGAGGCCAGCCAGAAGGCCCCTCTACGACCAATCATTACCCATCAACCGCTGGAGTTGGTCGCCCTGGACCACGTCAAACTCACCCCTAGCCGAAGTGGGTACACCTACGCCCTGACCATCGTAGACCACTATTCAAGGTTCATGGTGGTTGTCCCAGTCAAAGATCTGACCGGCCGCACTGCAGCTAGAGCATTCCAGGCCTACTTTTGCTGACCGCACGGGTACCCGGAGAGGGTACTTACCGATCGGGGCCCGGCTTTTGAAGCCGAGGTGTTTCAAGAATTCTGCCAGTTATATGGCTGCAAGAAGATTCGGACCACACCATACCATGCCCAGACTAATGGCATGTGTGAGAAGATGAACCATCTGGTCCTGGGTCTCCTTAAGACGCTACCATTAGAAGAGCGGAACCTGTGGCCAGAAAAGCTGCCTGACCTGGTAGACATGTACAATAACATCCCCTGTAGCTCGACCAAATGCACACCAGCATATTTGATGAGAGCCCGACCGGGCCGGTTGCCGGTGGACCTAGAAATGGACTTGGAAGCTCCAGAGGCCCTTCCTTCGACTGCTGGTTGGGACTCTCGGCGGAGAGCGCAGTACCGACAGATCCAGGAGTACGTGGAAAGGAATCTGTGTCGGAGCTGGGAACAGCAAGAACAGTAAAAACCCCGTATGTCATACAGCCCACTGAATGGGAGAATGAGAAGGCCTACCAAATCAGTCGTGACCAGGGGAAGACTTCGGCCACAGTTTCCAGGGACCACCTGAAGAGGTGCCCATCTCCACTGAAGGTGGCAGCTGAAGTTCCGGCCTCCAGATCAACCAGAGAGAAAGAAAAAGAGGTGATGGGTGACTTCCCAGTGGACTGGTCTACACAGAATGGCGCGGTGATTATTCTGGTAATAATGTTCCCACAACCCGTGGAGGAAAAGGAGACGGAAGTAACCGCCAGTGAACCAGTGCCCAGGGCTGCACCTGTACCTAGTCCCCTTGGGTCTCCGCCTGCCCCACACGATATACGGGAAGAGGAACAGGTTGTCTCCTCTGTCCCCTCACCTGTTACTACTGACATTGAGCCCCGAAGGTCCACACGCTCCAACCTAGGTAGGCCCCCGCTTAGGTATAGGGAAACCGACATTTATGGGTGCAACCTGTTGATTGTGTAAATATGTGAGTGAATGAATGACAATAAATCAAACTGAAGAATCATCTGATTACCGTCTGAGAAGAGAACCGTCCCCGTTGGGACTGGAGTTAACCCTGCTGATAAGTTCACCCCCACACCCACTTGAGGAACTTCTCATGAACATGGCCGAGAACTAGCAGGCCACCCACGAACTGGTGGGTTTGTAAATAGTGTTGTGGGATGGATACCGTTGCCGCCTCCGGAGAGGCAGATTGGAGGAAGGGCCCGCAGCAGAGCAGGCTGAAGCCCGGCCACCACCAGGACCGGTGGCCATCCTCTGGGAGTCAGGGGTCCCCCTTGGACGTGGGGTCCCCTGAAGTCACAGTCGGGTGCGAGTTACCGTACCCATTCCCGCTCGAGCAGCCTGAACCTGGACTGGGGACAAGGGGTGCTGCCCACTTCTTAGGGGCAGCATCAGGGCTAGGTTGCTTGGGTGGGAGAGCGAAAGACATCCGTCCGTCAGTATTAAAAATGTTTATATGTGCAACGTTAAAGTGAGCTGAAAAGAATGCTTATGTTTTATATGTTTACATGTTATTTATGTTTTTATAGTTGAAAAAAAAATAAAACCGGTTATAGACGGGCAGCCCGCGGACGGTCTGCATTTCACCAAGGGGGAATGTGGCGCCCTGGACTAGCCAGGTCGTCATAGGTAACACTCACACCCCCCCACCTTCCCTGACAGTTACATTAGCCAGACACAAAACCCTTGTTGCCTCCCTCCAGGGCCTGATGTCCACACCAGGTGGGGCGGAGCCGGGCAGTTGGCCCCCACCCACTGAGGAGTTCACAGGCCTGGAGGCAGGAAAAGGAGACAGATCAGCTCAGGAGGTTGAAGTGAGAGGAGTGAAGTGGAGAGTGTCTGGGTTTGTGGCCCAGGCACTGACAGCAAGGTTGGCAGACGGTGGTGGCCGTCTGCAGGAGTGGTGGATCAACGCGGAACCGTAAGACCGGGGTCGGGCGGTGGCCCGCCAGTACCGACCGGGGAGCAAAGTAAAGCTAGCACACACAGGCCGGGCCATCGGACCCCGACTAGGCTTGGAGCCGCCATCAACAGTCAAATCCGAGTGTGACAGGAACCCCCGGGGTTTCCTAACTACCCAAGACCCGTTAGAAGGCAACTGTCCGCACCGTGAGGGTATACAGCCACCACCACAGGCTAGAGACCCAAGGGCCAGCACCTGCGGGCAAAATGGGCTCCTCCGGCATCCATACACCGGGGAGCGGACTACCGTTGGGGACCCATCGTAGTCAAGACAGTACACAAAGGTGCAGGGAAAGACAGCTGCCATTACCTGTCCGAGGAGAGAAACTGCAGCCGGCTGTGGGACCCGTCCATCCAGTCGTTTGGTTTACCAGAGACTTTGTGCATCAATTGAGTGAGTACACCCGTGCCATCCGGCACCGCGCCTCGCTGTCCCTGCAACCCTGTACCCGCCCGACCCTGCCTCCCCGTCACACCACCGGGCCCCGGGACCACCAACCCCTACCCACGGAGGGGGAAAACAACATCCCAGCTGCTCCCTACCATCGCTCCTGGGATCCCCGTCACCAGCAGCGGTGGTGCCCATCTTCACCACAACACGTGGGTGGCGTCACGGACTAAATCCCCAAACAAACCACCCCCTTTTCACTCACGGGCGAGGAGCGCCGCTCGAGTCCCCGGTTCCGGCCCACCGCTCGAGCCACCGAGCAGCAGCAGCAGCGCCAGACCCAAGCGTTAGCGAGCGCAGCGCCCCGCCGCCCACGACACACGCACCAGAGCAGAGGTGTAGTGCCTGAATTGATGCATTTAATGTGATGCGCCACTTCTTGGGTGGCTGAAGACTCGTATTTTTATGTTCAGAAGGTCCAATAACCTTGTACGTGTGAAAACAGACACCACAAATACTGTAAACACAAACATGGGAAGGGGCCTAAGCTTGATTATGTTTACTGTTTTTATATGCACTTTGCTGGAAATAAAATTGACCTTGGTTTTGAATCTTCTTCTTTGTACTATATTTGGATCTGTCACCTTGTCTGTTTGGTAAACTTGGTTCTGCTACCATATCTATATAGTAGCCTCAGTTCTGCAACCATATCTATGTAGTAAGCCTTTTGATGCAGTAGGCTTGGTTTTGTATCTATTTAGCAACTGCAACGATTACTACATCTATGCATAAAATATAGTTATGCTACTGATAATAAACACAAATGTAGCAGTCACCAATTTGGCTGAGACACGTTAAAGATACTAACGTGTTTTTCCAAAAAATAAGACACCGTCTTATACTTTTTTTTGTCCCCAAAAAAGCGCTAGTGTTTATTTATGGAGTAGATCTTATTCTTGGAGAAACATGGTTGGAGATAAGTTTACCCCTTCAAAAAAATAGACCCCACTTCCCAGGAGAATCATATTTACCAAGGCCCGGATGTCTGCGTGGCTTCCAGGTCCTCCCTGTGTTCTCCGGTGGGTCCTCCCAGCAGGACACACTCACATACATCAGATCACGCACACACACGAGATTACACACACAATCACCAATTAGATTGCTCACATAATCACACATTAGATCACACACACACACACACACACACACACACACACACACACACACATACTCACCACATCCGGTACAGAATGCCTCCAGCCGCAGGGAAAGATGGGAGGAAGTTACGCATCTCAGGTCCTGTAAGCATTCTATCTGCAGCCGCAGATCCTTGCATTCCACTGCTCTGCATGTCAGGATTTTGCCGGCCAGAAGAAATTGTTATCACTGGATGTGGTGACTGTGTCTGTGCAATCTGATGTGTGCGGGTGTGAGATCTGATGTGTTTGGGTGTGCAATCCACCTCCTCCCTCTTAGCATCTGGTGAGAATGATTGCGGAGTGTCTGCTGTCTATAATGAAGTGTCCTGCAGTAGCTTTCATTTTTTAAGCTACATGGACACTTCATTATTAAACAACGACTAGGGCTTATTTGCAGGGTAGTGCTTATATTTAAGCCTTGCTCCGAAAATGCTGAAAATCCCTATTTTTAGTGAGGTCTTATTTTTGGAAAAACACGGTACTACTGTTACAACTACTAATAATAATAATTTTACTTACATATCACCAACATAGTCAGCAGCTAGGAAGGTAACCCATAAATTAGCATTTCAAAGAAAACAAGTGAGGGCCCTGTTCACAAGCTTACATTCTTTGAGGTGATAGATGAAAAAGATAAAAAGTGCTTGTATTGTATGGTCCAGCCATCCATTGTAATGCATAAAGGTATCCATGTACAGCTACATGAACTGGGATCCAGCCAGTATAGTATATGTATGCATAGATATGAAATGTTACTGAGTATATGGGAAACTTGTAAAGGGGACCAGGTTCAGAGGAGAAATATAAGAAAGGTGAAACTTGAGAGAAGTTATATTGGTGAGGTGATGAGATAAGACTGTAAAAAAAGGCTGAAAACTGGGGACACTGAGAATTGTATAAGAAGAATAGAAACAAACCAGTTTACTGTATAATTTGGCTCTAGATGTAATCAATAGGACAGAAAACAACTGTGGCCCAATGTGGTATAATGACAAAAATGAACACAATTGAATATTACAGCCATTTCTTGGATTTAGAAATATTCCAGCAATATTTATTTCAGCCTAATTAAAATAATCATTCAATGTACAAATACATGTAACACACCAGTGTAAGTAATGGTCCATGAATAAGGATAGTGTTTTGTCTGAAACGCATAGGAAATATCTATATTAGCATGTTATTTGTACCTGAATTGATTCTTTTCATTTTACTGAAATAATAAATTGCAGAAATATCTTTTAATCCAAGAAACACCTGGAATATTTGTGTGTGTACATTGGGAATTAACTTGATTGTCTGGTGTACAGCGTGCCAAAGAATTGGTGCTGTGGAGAAAAATCTTGGAGAGAGGAGAAGATCAGATTGCAAGGCATGTATAGGATGGCAGAAAATGATGATTTAGGAGATATAGCGTGAGGCACCACAATGGCATGCTTAGTAAATGTGATAAGCTTGTGTTGTATTCTGCTGCGAATTGCCAACTACAGGCACAGTGTGGAAACATCAGTGTAGCTGGAGGACAGAACAATGATGCAGGAAAATGGACTCAGGAAACATAGGAGAGGACAGAGTTTAGTTTGTGCAAGACTGATTAGTAGAGCGACAGTAAAGCCTGCTTTACACACTACAATATATCTTAAGATGTGTCGGCGGGGTCACGTCATAAGTGACTCACATCCGGCATTATAAGGTACATTGTAGTGTGTAACAGCTACGTGCGATTGCGAATGAACGGTAAAACGTTCATCGCATGCACGCCGTTCATTCCTCATGAATTGAACGTCAAGTTGTTCATCGTCCCCGGGGTAGCGCACATCGCAGTGTGTGACACCCCAGGAACGATGAACAGATCTTACCTGCGTCCCGTGGCTCCCGGCCAGCAATGCAGAAGGAAAGAGGTGGGCGGGATGTTTATGTCTCGCTCATCTCTGCCCCTCTGCTTCTATTGGCTGGCTGCCGCGTGACGTCGATGTGACGCCCAACGTCCCTCCCACTCCAGGAAGTGGACGTTCGCCGCCTACATCGAGGTCGTATGGACGGGTAAGTACATGTGACGGGGGTTAATCGTTTGTTTGGCACATTCAACAAAATTTAACGTGCTGCACATATGATCGGGGCAGTTACGATCGCATACGATATTGTATGCAGAATCTTAACATGTAAAGCAGGCTTAAGAGTTTTTAGCCATTTCTGAAGATGTTTTGAGGCAAAGGTAACACGAATATGTGAGTGATTGGAAAGATCTGAGACAAATATGACCCCAAGACAGCAGGTATGCTGCCTAGTAGATATGTTAGTACCACACAAACTTCAACACTTGAAAACGTTCAGTTTCAGACATAGAGAGGAAATGATGTTAGTGATAGTATACAAACATTTACTGATCTTTTGTAGTAGCTTACGGGTGTTGTTAGGAGAAAATGTGTAAAATTGGGGGGCATCAGCATAGATAATGTAGCACCCCCACATTATTTACATAGTGCACCTGTGCTATTTATGCGGCCTAGTACCTAGCTTAACCTAGTGCCACAACAATATAGATGAGGGCTTTTACATTTCATGGTATCATGTTTTCTGTTGTTATATATAGTTTAAATGAGCAGAGTCCATGGTAGTCCTACTCTACTCCTCTATCTGACCCATTTAAATGGATTAGCCACCATATGGTAAATTATTCTACTAAGGCTGAAGTCACATTTGCGAGTGACTAGCGCTAGTCTCTCATCACATCACCCCAGCATGGCCGCACACTCTCCTTTCAGGAGTGGGTTGGTTGCAGGTATCTCTATGCCGCTGAGATGCTCCTGTCCGGGGAGTGTCAGGCTGTACTGGGTGACGTGATACGAGACTAGAGCGAGTTACGTGCAAGGTAATCGCAAGTCTGACTCTGGCCTTAGGCAAAGTGCGGGAGCTGGGGTTTCCAAGGAAGAACCCAGTGTGTATTCCTCTATATAACAGAAATATGATCTATTTGATTATATAGAATCAGAACAAATTCTGCTAATTCTTCAAAAGCAGAAGTCAAAAAACTTACATTATCCATGTAAATTAAAATGCTTGCTTCCATTATGAAGCTTTACAAGTATACAACCTACTAAAAGCTAAACTGGAAATCAGCTAACTGGAAACAAATTTGTAGGAATTGGTTAACCTCTATTTCAAGTTTATTTCCAATTCTTTTATTCTTCCATATCATTATATTCCCTATATGCCAAGCTAATAGAATAGTCTACAATAGCAGCTATTGAAAACAATATAGCATTTACAATAGGAAGACATTAAAAGCCATTGTGCAGAAGATTTACAGGCGCAATGAAATTTTTTCTAAAGGAGTCAATTAACACCAGCTTTCAGGTAGATGAAAACATGCAATTCTTCAAGTGTGTTGTAAACAAATGGCAAGAACTTCTAAAAGATCATTGTGTATGGAATCGCATTAAAATGTTCAACCAGTGGAATAAAAATGATTGCTAAAGATAATTAACAGGTGTAGATCATTAATGAACTATTATCTTTATATATATATAATAATTTTATTCATTTATTTAGCGCTATTAATTCCACAGCGCTTTACATAGATTGGCAAAACTGTCCCCATTGGGGCTCACAATCTAGAGTCCCTATGAGGATGTCCTTGGAGTGTGGGAGGAAACCCATGCAAACATGGGGAGAACATACAATCTCCTTGCAAATGGTGTCCTTGGTGGGATTTGAACCCAGGACCACAGTGCTGCAAGACTGCAGTGCTAACCACTGAGCCACCGTATGTGTGTAGATCTAGATCTAGATCTAGATATATTTTTTTTTAAATCTGTCTATGATAATGCTTTTCTACAGCCGGCATATGTGTATTTGGCCATGCTGTACATTATTATCTCATCACTTATAGTGGGTGAAATCAGTATTGAACACGTCACCAATTTTCTGTGTATGTATTTTTCCAAATGTGCTATTGACATTAATTTTTTACCAATTGTCAATAACAATACATCCAATCCACACAGGGAAAGAAATCAAACCATATGTCCATAAATTAAGTTATGTGTAATAATGAGAAATTATACAGGAAGAAATTCTTAAACATGCTTACTGAAATGTGTTTAATACTTCACACAACAGCCATTGTTGGTTATGACAGCTTCAAGACACCTCCTGTATGGATAAATGTCGCGGACAGGGGTGACTGACCATGGCAGGGAAGGCTGCCCAAGGCGCTCGGATTCGGGATTGTGGCTGTGGCTCTAGTGGCAGCCGGATCCGGGGCTCGCGCAGCAGCACGCCGCCCACAACAATAAAAAAGGGGGGTATTTACAAGGGAAGAGTTTGTCAGTGACGCCACCCGTGGGTTGCGGTGATGGTTGGTGGCACCGCCGCTGTCTTGGTATGGGGCGCCCAGGGATGATGGAGCAGGGCAGCAGGATGGTTTCCCCTCCACGGGTAGGGGAGGTGTTGTCCCGGGGCCTAGGTGTACGGGGGAAGAATGCTGCAGAGCATATTCTGCAGGGCTTGACCGGGTGGTATTGGTGTACTCACAGTTCTAGAGAAATTCACACAAAGTCCAAGTGGTAAACCAAATTGCCAGTGACCGGTAAACTCTGGCGGGTGTATTCGGGTCCCACACCCTGGTACAGCAAACAGGGGTCCTTTCCTCCTGGACTTAGTGTTTGTGTCCTTAGTTTGACTACTCCGCTTGAAACGGGGAAGTCCACTCCCAGTGATTCTGTGTGTTGGGAGCTGTGGGATCTTAGCAGGCAATTGCGGAGCCCTATCCCCCTCGTTTGGGCTTCCGCCTCGCTCTCTGGGCTTGCTGGTGGGACAAGACGTGGAATCTTGTCCCCTGCTGGCTAATTGACAAGAGGCTTGAAGCAGTGCTCACCCTAGGGTCCAGGCACCCTGACTGTGCACGGCCTCCGGACCAGATTCCCGCTGTCGGCATCAGCGGGCTACAACCTTGCCCCAGTCCACTTAAGGTCTCCCGCTACAGTATCTCCGTCACCAGTAGCCCTGTCTGCCTACTGCCACCTAGTCAATAGTCCGGTAGTCCAGGGGCTCCAACCCCTGACTCCGCTGTCACTCCACACTCCTCTCACTTCCTCTCTCTGCACTGAACTCTGTTTGACTGAACTGTCTTGTTCCCTCCCAGAACACCTCAGGACCCCTAGGTGGGCATCACCATCCGCTTGGCTCTGGCCACTGGTGTGTCCCTTCTGTCATGGGGGGTGACTAGACTTTGCTAGCTGGTGTTGTGTACCTGGGTGTGGGTTTGTGTTGGTATGCCAAGGAGGATAGAGTCCTGTACCTGGAAGATTTGTGCAGTCTCTGTGACAACCTGGTTTTGCCATGGCGTCACACTCCCCCTTGTTAGAATACAGCCCGTCCTTGGGCTGTCCGGCCACTGACATTTATTTTTACTTGCATCTGAAAACGGTAGAAAAGGTAAAATACATAACATCATAAAATGTAAAACATTTCTTCCCTTACAGAGAGGCACATTTTCTTAAACGTTGCAAAAACATCTCCATCTCCCTTCAACCGGCCACCCAAAACACCTGAACCCCTGGTACCACCGCTAACTCTGGTGTCACACCACCCCAAGTTCCCGACAGTGTCCTTTGTGACCGAATTGAAGCTCCTTTCCCACCAGTCCACCCCAAAGAGTCCCAAAGTTCCGGAACCCTCTGGCTTGGAGGTTAGCCACCGGTTTTGCTAGTGACTGGGCCTCGGCCGACTCTACAGAAGGCCCTTCCTCCAACCAGTCCTCTCCAGCGGGTGTTACAGTCCTGGTGGTGGGAAAACAAGAAGGCAGATGGGGGTATGTACAATGACCCAAGAGAGTTTTTGGGTGGCCTCTACCAGTCCAGAGGCCTTGGTCCATCAAAAGATAAACAGGGAAAAGGCTGGGTTTAAACTGGGAAAGGGGGTAGCTGGGATCCGCTACCTAATACTCATTTTCATGCAGGTGACGGTGGGAGGTGAGGCATGGCTGCTCGTTGACCACAATCCACTTCTTTATGTCAAGAGCAAACCACCCCCGCTCTCCACAATGCCTTTTGTAGCTGACCATGTCCAGTGTCCTATCCGGCTGGCCAGTCGGCAAATGATGGGCTACATCTCTCCGGGACACAAAAATGTCTGCTTCCAGTCCCGGCTTGTATATGAGTCCCCACCCTTTTTGGGGGTCAAAATGGCGGACTTGCCCTCGGTAGGTCGGGCCACGGAGCCGGAAGGTGGCTTGACGCAGGCATCCATTAGATGTAACAGTCCCGGGACTCTACCCAGCTCATCCCCGAGACACCTTACATGATTAACCTGTAAGTGAAAGTAAAGAAACACACACAGCGAAAAATCCTTTATTTGGAATAAAAGACAAAAAAACACCTCATTTACCTCTTTATTTAATTATTATTTAATCCCCAAACAACAATCCAGGTTCGAAGTAATCCACACGACACTGTCAGCTCTGCTACATGTAGATGACATGGAGCCCCGTAGAACACGAGCGCTCTGTGTCCTCTCCACGCAGCACCTGAAGCGAACCGCACTGTCACTGGAGACTTCACTCTGCAATGCAGAGGTCAAGATGACCAAATCTTCCTATGTTTCTCATTAGAGGCAGTGGCTTAAAGGTTAGAGCTACAGCCTAGCGAGCATTAGTTCACGATTTCAAGTCCCGGACGCCCTGGTAAAGAATTTAATTCATTTTAAATTATAATTATTATTTATTTATAATTCTAATTTAATTTAATTTAATTATGTACTGAGGAGAGGAGCCGGACATCAGCTGTGAGCCGTGGGCCACCCCTCTAAAATCGGAGCAGTTCACGGAATAAGGCTGCATTGCTCTCTCCTCTCTCTTCTCTCTCTCTTCTCTCTCTTTCTCTCACTCTCTCTTGTTCTCTCTCTCTCTTGTTCTCTCTCTCTCTTTCTCTCTCTTTGTCTCTTTTTCTCTCTCTTTCTCTCTTTCTCTCTCTTTTTCTCTCTTTCTCCCTCTATTTCCTCTCTCTCTCTTCTCTCTCTCTTCTCTCTCTCTCTTCTCTCTCTCTCCTCTCAATTCACTCCTCTTCTCTCCTCTTCTATCTCTCTTCTCTCTCCTCTCTCTCTCTTCTCTCCCTCTCCTCTCTTTTTTCTCTCTCTTCTCTCTCTTCTTTCTCTCACTCTTCTTTCTCTGTTCTCTCTCTCTTCTCTCTCGTCACTTACTCTTCTCTATCTTCTCTCCTCTTCTCTCCTCTTCTCTCTCTCTTCCCTCTCTCTCTTCTCTCTCTTCTCTCTCTCTTCTCTCTCTCCTGTCCTCTTCTCTCCTGTCCTCTCTCTTCTCTCTCGCCTCTCCCTCTTCTCTCTCTCTTATCCCCTCTTCTTTCCTCTTCTCTCCTCTCCTCTCTCTCTTCTCTCTCCTCTCTCTCTCCTCTCTCTCTCCTCTCCCTCTTCTCTCTCTCTTATCCCCTCTTCTTTCCTCTTCTCTCCTCTTCTCTCTCTCTTCTCTCTCCTCTCTCTCTCTCTTCTCTCTCTCTCCTCTTTCTCTTCTCTCTCTCTATTCTCTCCTCTTCTCTCTCCCCTCTCTCTCTTCTCTCTCTCTTCTTTCTCTCTTCTCTCTCTCCCTCTCTCTTCTCTCTCCTCTCTCTCCTCAAATTCAAATTCAAATATGCTTTATTGGCAGGACCAAAAACCAATTAGTGTTGCAAAAGCAAGAGAAATACAGTAAGTGTGATGGGAGGGGATCAGGGTTATGGGGAGTCAGGGGCACAATTTGGGCTCTGAAAGTCCTTTTAGGGGCCTTATGCTCCCCTCACCTTATGACATGTGGTGACATAGTGGGCGGCAATCTCCACCATTGATTCCTCTTCCCCCAGTAGGAAGCGGAGTTTCATCTCCTCGTCCATGGATGGAAAGTCCGGGGTATGAGTGGTAAGTTTCTGGAAATGGGAAGCCCTCACTGCTGAGTATTTGTTACACTGCAGCAGGAAATGCGCCTTGTCCTCCAGAGCCCCCTGTTGGCAGTGCTGGCACAGTCTGTTCTCCAGTGGCTTGTATGTTTGTCGGTGCCTCCCTTTTTCCATCTTTAGGCTGTTGGCACTCAGTCTGTACAAGCTCAGTGTCTGCCTGTCTTTGGGGTGGTGTAACCTTTCCAGATATGGGGCCAGAGTGTAGTCCCTCCGCAGTGACCGGTAGATGGTGAGTTTCTGGCAGTTCTCTAGTTCACTCTTCCAATCCTCTATGTATTGCATCTTGCAGCTCTCTGAGATCTCTTTTATTTGGGCTTTTGTCAGGGTATATTACTGACTTTGGCTGTACTGGCTGCTGGGGTGCTTGGTTTGCTCTGGACTCTGGCTCAGCAGTTCTTTATGATGGTAGGAGCTGAGGTTGTTGTTCTGTATGTGTGCCTGGTGTGATAGCGCCCTCTTGTGTATACTGAGCCATAAGGAGAACCGTCCCAGCTCTGCCTGACAGGCTATGTTTGTGGTGCTGCGGTGGACTTGGAGGAGATATTTACAGAACTTCATGTGGAATATTTCAGTTGGGCTGGAATCCCACTTTGTGTGGTCTGGGTAGGTTGCTGGGCCCCATACCTCGTTGCCATACAACAGTATAGAGGTGATGACGCTGTCAAATATCTTGAGCCAGACTCTCACAGGTGGTTTGAGGTGGTGCAGCTGTCTTCTAATGGCATAGAAAGTTCTGCATGCTTTTCCTTTCAGGGCTTCTGCTGCTTGCTTGAGGCTCCCGTTATTGCTTAGCTCCAGACCGAGGTAGGTATAGTTGCTGGTCTTCTCCAGCGTGGAGCCATTTAATGTGAAGGAGGGAGTGGGTATTTTTTTCTGGTTCCTCTTCTGAAACACCATGACTTTGGTCTTCTTTTGGTTGATGGGAAGCGCCCATATGGTGCTGAATGTTTCCAGTACTGCCAGGCTATCTTGGAGGCCTCTTTCGGTTGGGGAGAGAAGCAGGAGGTCGTCTGCGTACAGCAGGATCTTCACCTCTCAGTCATGCAGACTGAGGCCTGGAGTGGGGCGGACTCTAGAGCTGTTGCTAGTCCATTTATATTGATGTTGAATAGAGCTGGGCTCAGGCTGCAGCTCTGTCTGACCCAACGGCCCAGTCGGAAGAAAGCCGTCCTCTTCCTGTTCACCTTCACGCTGCACCGGTTCTCAGTGTATGAGCTCTTGATCACGTCATAGGTTCTGCCACCTATTCCGCTCTCCAGAAGTTTCAGGAACAGGCCAGGGAGCCACATTGAGTCAAATGCCTTTTTGAAGTCCACGAAACATGCAAATATTTTCCCCTTTTTTTTGCTGTGGACGTGGGTCTTGATGAGGCAGTGCAGGGTGTAGATGTGATCGGTGATGCGGTGGTTTGGTATGAACCCAGCTTGGCTTCTGCTGAGGATGTCACCCTGGGTGAGGAAGGCGATAATCCTTTTATTAATGATGCTGTTAAACAGTTTTCCCAGAATGCTGTTGACAAAGATCTCTCTGTAATTTGCTGGATCAGGTCGGTCTCCATTCTTGTAGATGGGTGTTATTAGACCTTGATTCCAGCTTTGAGGGAACTAGCCGGCACTCAGGACGTGGGTGAATAGTTTAGCCAGTGCTGCATGAATGTCTGGGGAACTGTATTTGATCATCTCTGGCAGGATGCCATCACTGCCCGCGGCCTTCTTACATTTTAGAAGTTTGATTCTGTCTTTTATTTCCAGCATACTGATTGGTATATCCAGAGGAATTTGAAAGTCTTTGATTGTCTCCTCCATGTTTCTCAGTTTAGTCGTTAGATGCTCCTGGTCTGGGGTTAGGTCTTCTTCTGGGATATTCTTGTAGAGGCCCTTGAAGTAGCTGTTCCAGATGTTGCCATTTTGAATGTGTAGGGTGCTTTGCTTGGGATTTGTACCGATATGGCTCCATGTCTCCCAGAATGAGTTGTCCTGGAGGGAGTCTTCGAGCTGCTGCAGTTTGTGCGAGATGTGCTTTTGTTTTTTCTCCTTGAGGGTTCGCTTGTATTGCCTCTGTAGGGTGTCATGGACCGCTCTTAGCTCCTTGTTGTCGGGGTTTCTGTGTTTTTGATTTAAGGCTACCCTTAGGTAGTTGTGCAGTGCCTTGCATTCTTTGTCAAATCATTTTTGGACTTGTTTATTTGTAGTTCTTTTGGAGTTTGTCCTTCTGAGGCCTGCTAGCTCTGCCATGGCATGGCATGTTATTACAGTCGTTTACTGCCAGGTTGACCCCTTGCTGGTTTGATGTATAGGATTTTGTGTGAAAGTTTACAAGCAGCTCTTTAATCTCTGTTCTGTTGGTCATGTTGGTGTATTCAATGGCTAACTATTTGGGCCACTTGAAGGATGTTCTTCTCTCTCTCTTCTCTCTCTTCTCTCTCTTATCTCTCTTCTCTCTCTCTCTCTCCTCTCTCTCTTCTCTCCTCTTCTATCCTCTTCTCTCTCTCTCTTCTCTCTCTCCTCTCTTCTCTCTCTCTCCTCTCTCTATTCTCTTTTCTCTCTCTTTTCTCTCTCTTTTCAATCTCTTTTCTCTCTCTCAGACCTGGCGATGATCAGCTGATGTGGTCACCTAACGGAATCAGCTGACACTAAAAGTCGAGCGGTGAGGCTGGCTTTTTACCGCCCGGCTGGCTAACCTATCAGCTGCTGCTGTCGGACAGGAGTCTGCACAGAAGTGTGTATTTTTTTTTTTTTTTTGCACTGATGCATCAGCTGATTGTATAAAAGCCATTTATACAATCAGCTGCTGTGTCATGTGATTCAGGCCCTTGAACCTGACACATCATCTGATCGCTTTGCCTTCCAGCAAACCGATCAGATGATATTGGATCCGGATTGGACGACGCGGGACCCTTGACCCAGGATTACTGCGGAGGTTGGTTCTTTATTTCAATAAAGATAGAGTCACTAATTGTGTTGTGTTTTATTTCTAATAAAAATATTTTTCTGCGTGTTGTGTTTTTTTTTTATCTGTACTAGAAATTCATGGTGACCATGTCTAATATTGGCGTGACACCATGAATTTCGGGTTTAAGGCCAGATGATAATATACAGCTAGCCCTAACCCCATGATTACCCAGCGAGCCACCCGTCACCAGGGCAGCTGGAAGAGTTGGATACAGCACCAAAAGATGGCGCTTCTATGAAAGCACCATTTTCTGAGGCGGCTGCAGACTGCAATTCGCAGCAGGCGTGCCCAGAAAGCTTGGGCACCCTGTGCTGCGGATTCCAATCCCCAGCTGCCTAGTTGTATTTGGCTGGACACAAAAATTGGGCTAAGCCCACGTAATTAAAAAAAAGGGCTTCCCTAAATTTTTGGTTCCCAGCCAGGTACAAATAGGCAGCTGGGGGTTGGGGGCAGCCCGCAGCTGCCTGCTGTACCTGGCTAGCATACAAAAACATGGTGAAGCCAACGTAATTTTTTTGGGGAGCAAAAAACTCCTGCATACAGTCCTGGATGGACAGAATAAAAAGTTTTTACCCAGCTCACCTATGCAATGGAAGCCAAGGATCCTGAGCTGTGCACGGAGAAAAGAATAAAAAGTTTTTACCCAGCTCACCTATGCAATGGAAGCCAAGGATCCTGGGTTGTGCACGGAGAAAAAATAAAAAGTTTTTACCCAGCTCACCTATGCAATGGAAGCCAAGGATCCTGGGCTGTGCACGGGGAAAATAAAAAGTTTTTACCCAGCTCACCTATGCAATGGAAGCCAAGGATCCTGGGGTGTGCACGGAGAAAAATATAAAAAGTTTTTACCCAGCTCACCTATGCAATGGAAGCCAAGGATCCTGGGCTGTGCACGGAGAAAATAAAAAGTTTTTACCCAGCTCACCTATGCAATGGAAGCCAAGGATCCTGGGCTGTGCACGGAGAAAATTCCTCAATCTAGTCCTGGATGGAGTATGCTGTCTGTCTGTATGGAGGAGACCAGACAGCAGCTACAGAACTACAAGGTTTAGCATGCTCTATTCAGTAGTGTATACAGGAGACCAGTCAGCAGGTGCAGAACTACAAGGCTCAGCATACTCCATCCAGGACTGTATGCAGGAGTTTTTTGCCCCTCAAAAAATTACGTGGGCTTCATCATATTTTTGTGTGCTAGCTAGGTACAGCAGGCAGGTACGGCTGCCCCCAACCAATTAAAAAAAAAAATCGACATGGGCTTTGCCCCATTTTTGTGTCCAGCCAGGTACAACTAGACAGCTGGGGATTGGAATCCGCAGAACAGGTTGGTCCCGAGCTTTCTGGGCCCCTCTTCTGCGCATTGTGGTCCACCGCCACCCCAGAAAATGGCGCTTTCATAGAAGCGTCATCATCTGGCGCTGTATCCAACTCTTCCAGCAGCCCTGAAGCCGGGTCACTTGCTGGGTAATAATGGGTTAATACTAGCTTTGTTTTACTAGCTAGTATTAAGCCAGAGATTCTTAATGTCAGGCAAGTTTGACCCAGCCATTAAGAATCTCCAATAATGGGTTAAAACAGACACCACAAAGAGAAAAAATACTTTAATAGAAATAAATACACAGACACACTTAGAGACTTCATGTTTATTATGCCCTCTCATCCCTCCACGATCCTGGTCTTCTGTCTTCTTTCTCCTTCAACCCATGCAGCTCAGCTACATCAGACAGCACTGCATGGGAGGAAGACGCTGCTGCTCCCCGTGCAGTCTAATCACTCAGTGAGAGTGAGCTGAGGCTGCGGGCTGTAAGTGGTGAAATCACCGCTGCCACCATTGCTAAATTAATCTGAAAGGCGGTTACTATAGCAACGGTGCTCCGATCACGTGATTCCCGGTGCCGCAATTCACCGGCTGTGGCAGCCAGTGGTTGCATGTGGGCTGACTCTGTAAAGAGCGCCCACATGCAGGAACAGGGAAGCTGACCATGTACCAGAGAAACTCGCTGGTACACGGAGATGCACAAACGAGCACCGAGTACCGGAGATATGCACTGACAGGACCTAGCATGACGTCTAGCCATGTGACCAATCTGTAGCCAATGAGATAATACACACGTGGCTGGTCACATGCTATTTTGATGTTACGGAAGCTCCTATCATCAGTGCTGGTTACCGGGAGGATGCAGCGATTATCGGAAGGAAAAGCGGCGGGAGACAGAGTGCAGGACGCATCGCGGGGACCTGTAAGTGTAATGGCAATGTTTATTAACTGTATGTGTACATGTATAATGTGTTTTTATGTGTTTGTGTTTGCCTGCCATTGTTTTCAATGGGTTTCGAAGGGGTTCGTCAAACGTTCGACGAACGTTCGCTAATCGGAGCCTCTATTCGACGAACCGAACTCGAACTCTAGGGGGGTGGCTCATCTCTAATCCAGATACCCCGACTGTGCACGTCCTCCAGGCCGGATTCCCGCTGTCGGCACTGGCGGGCTACAACTCTGCCCCGGTCCACATAAGGTCTCCTGAGACCGGATCTCTGACGCCTGTGGCACTGTCTGCCGACTGCCACCTAGTCAATAGTCCGGTAGTCAAGGGGCTCCAACCCCTGACTGCGCTGTCACTTCACACTCCTCTCACTTCCTCTCTCCGCACTGAACTCTGTTTGACTGAACTGTCTTGTTCCATCCCAGAACACTTCAGGACCCCTAGGTCGGCGTCACCATCCACTTGGCTCCACCCACTGGTGTGTCCCTATTGTCATGGGAGGTGACTAGGCTTTGCTGGATGGTGTTGTGTACCTGGGTGTGGGTTTGTGTTGGTATGCCAAGGAGGATGCAGTCCTGCATCTGGAAGATTTGTGCAGTCTCTGTGACAACCTGGTTTTGCCAAGGCGTCACATAAACAAGTTGCATGCACTGCTCAAAAGTGATTTAGGCCCATTTTCCACACAAACACTCTACAAATCCTGAAGGTTCGATGAGCTCCTTCTAAGAGCTATTGATCTTTAGTTTCTTCCATGAATTTTCCATTGGATTTACGTCAAATGATTAACTGGGTCATTCTAGCTTTATTGTTTTTCTCTGAAACCAATTGAGAGTTTCCTTTTCTGTGTTTTTGGGATCATTGTCTTGCTGAAATTTCTACCCTTGTTTCATCTTTATCATTCTGGTAAATGGCAACAGATTTTTATCAAAATTGTCTTGGGACATTTGTCCATTCTTTTATTTTCAATTATATGAAATTTGCCAGTGCCGTATACTGTAAAATAGTCCCACACCATGGTGTTCCCATCTTCAAACTTCACTGTTGGTATGGTATATTGAGGGTGATATTCAGTGCCTTTGGCCTCCAAATATGGTGTTTATTATGGCATCCAAAAAGTTCAGTTTTGGTCTCATTTGACCAGACTTTATTCACCTAATATTTCATAGGCTTATATAAATGGTGTTCATGGCTGATTCATGGTGAAATTATGTCCTTTCCAATTCCGAATTACAACCTTAACAGTGCCTACTGGAACCTTTAGTAGTTTAGAAATTCTTCTGTAACTAATGCCATCAGTATCTTTTGCAGTAATAAGGTTACAAAGGTTTGGAGACAGCTCACTGGTTTTACACATCATAAGATGTTTCTTGTATGGCACCTTGGTAATGAGTCCCATTTTTATAGGCCATCAGTTGGACCAGTTGACATTATTTTTCACCTAATGGCAGGTTTGATTTCTAATTACTGATAGATTTCAGTTGGGGTCATGACTTTCCAAGGCTTTTTGTATCTCTCTTCCTTCATGTGTTTAATTCATTTTTCCAGTGTCATTTCTCATTACTAAACAAGTACATATATGGACATTTATGATTTGATTTGTTTGCATGTGTGGAATGGATGGGTTGCTACCAACATCTGGTGAGAAACGTATGTCAATAGCTCCTTTAGAAATATATTTACTAAGAAAATTGGTAATGTGCTCAATACTTTAACTTGCTGTACATAATTTATTGTCCCAATTAAGCTCACAATTTAATTTCTGTGTCTCAAACACACACCCAGGCCAATGTTGTAAAATCTAATTAACCTATCAGTATGTTTTTAGAAATCCACACAAATAGGTGGAACACATAAACCTGGTTTATAGATGTTGTCTTTTAGTAAGATTTGAAGAATGCAGCACCCAGTGTTATATGATAACACTAGCAATACTGTAACCAGTGAGCGACTTATAGATTACTAAAAAATGAACAGTTTCTTTGTTAAACCCTCTATATAGATAAATTAATAAATGGTGCTCTATGGGGATTACTATGTCAAATCGACCATATCTTGCGAGTCGTGACAATAATAAAATGATTATTATAGTCACTAGTGTTGAAGGGCATGACTCGTAAACCACTGCACTAAATGAATGAAACAGCACAAATCAAGGGTTTGCTAATGGAAGGCACAGCTGTCTCCTTGTAAGGGTGCCCCCACACTATTGAAAAGATCCTAGCTACATGGCTACAGGAGACACAGACAGAGAGGGGGTGGGCAGAGCTCGATTGGATAGAAAAACACTACATCACACTGAGGATTAAATAGCATCGTGAGAAAAATATGTATTTATTCGGAAGCAAAAGCAAAGAGGGGGATGGGATATTATAACTACTAATCCTATGCAATTTAGAAAAGAGTCGCTTTCTCTGCCAGCACCACAGCTGAGGGCACCCGCAGAGCTCTCACTGATTAACCCCAATCGCTGCAAGATGCATGTGACCTGACGAAACCTTGTGATATGACTGTGCAAACCTTGTGAGTGCAATTGCCAGTGCAAACAATCCATGATGGGAACTGATGCGTTCTGTCTTTTCATTGTACTTGTTGACAGGTCAAGTCGTAATAAAAATAGACATATTATTTCGAAACATTATTTATTCCTTTATATTATTTTGATGACATTCATATCAATATACCCTCATGATTAAGAACGTAATGTAAAAAATATGGACACAAATCCTAAAAATCTTGAAATAATGTTTGACTTTCTATTTATGGATTTGTCTCATAGCTTTCTGTCCATTTATCAATCGATTTACCTGTCTATCTATTTCCATTATCCATTGTGTCACATAGAGATTTGAGTGACATGTTCAGCATCTCCTATATCCTCCACAGGGCTCTGTCATTTTCACATTTGCATTGAGTCTCCATTGGGATTTCCTTGGCACAAAGTATCCATTTTCTGTTTCCTGCACTGAATCGAACTTGCATGTCTTCTCGTTTGTTTCATGTATCCACTGGCAGCAGTCTTTGAAATTGCAAATGTTGTAAGGAAATGAGATGATCTCCTCTGCTGCCTTCAGGGAGCCCAGTGGATAAAGAGGGTCTATTAAAATCCACCGAGCAAAACTGAAGTACAAAAGCATGAAAGTAGCCAAATTGTGTATATATATGTATGCCTATATTACTACAATAAATTTAAATATTTTACATTGTATAAGGATTTTCCAGCATTACTGAAATCTGATAAAATCATTATATGCGCTCAAGAATTTCAAATTGTGAAAAGTTGTAGTAAAGGTAGGCAAATAGTATGTAAAAAATATAGCAAAAACAGCAGGGTTTGGAATTATTCACACACCAGTATTTTTGATCAGTTTTTCATCAATATTTGTATGCCAAAATCAGGAGTGTTTCCAAAATATTGAAGAGCTGTCAATCTTTCAATTATAGAGTTAACTGTTGAACAAGAAGCGCAAAAATAGGGTCTTACCTGATAGGGCAATAGAAAAGATAAGGCAATTGCACTCACCTATTAGGGTTGTGAAAATCACAACTCCTAATTGCACATAAGAAAAATGGCGACAGCCGCAACCCTGGACTGGAGGATGAAGACGTAAGTAGGAGATCAGTTCTATGCCGCGCTATCACCAGAGGAAATGATGTTGATTAAATAATTTCTTTATTCTTTGTTCAGGTCAATGCATTTCAGAGAACACTGTCTCCTTCATCAGGACATCAAAGAAAAATCAAAAATATATTTTTTTTCTTTGATGTCCTGATGAAGGAGACAGCGATCTCTGAAACCCGTTGACCTGAACAAAGAATAAAGAGATTAAATAATCAACATCGGTTCCTCTGGTGATAGCACGGCATACAGCCAATTTCCCCCTACTTACGTCTTAATCTTTCAATTATAGTTTTTCTCCGTAAGTTCCACTTTTGGCTTTGGCATACAGGCACTGATTCAAAATACTGACCAAATACTGACTGTGCGAATAGTTCCTTACAATGTGTTAGACCTTATTCACACATCAGTAGTTTTGCATCACTGTTTATATACGAAAACCAAAAGTGGAAACTGCAGAGAAAAACTATAATTGAGGCCAAAAACACACTCCTGCATAAAAAACGTATGTGTGACACGGTCTGTTTTTCGGGTCCGTGTTCCGTTTTTTATGGGTGTTTCTCCGGTACGTTTGTCATCCGTGTTATGGCGTATGCTATCCGTGTGTGCGTGTAAAATGTCCGTGGGTGCATGTAAAATGTACGTGTATGTGTACGTGGAATGTCCGTGTGGAATGTCCGTGTGTGTGATGTAAAATATCGTTGATACATGTTGGCTGACAGCAGACAGAGTTGCGCGATGAGAATGAACTTGGGTGAACTTCACCCGACTTCATTGTCATATCGCGTACTGATTAGCGGTCACCCGTGAAGGACTCACCGGTGACCGCTATTCCCCTGAGTGACTGAATTGAGCAGCGCGATTAGTGCTGCTGTCACTCAGGTCACCCGCGGCTAGCTGGATCGTCCCCCCGAGACCGCAACTCACCTGTGTCTTCATCACTGTCATTCGGACGACTTGCTGTCACAGGTGGAGGATCCAGTGGTGGCCAGTGGAAGATCCAGTGGTGGCCACGAGTAACCTGAGTGACAGCTCAGCTGATCGCGCTACTCACCTCAGTTGCTGCGTGGAGCTGACAGGAGCAGCGGTGTTCTTCTGCAGCTCCTGTCACCTTCATGTAGCTGAGCTGGAAGCGACGCGGGACCTCCGTGGATTACGACAGACATGGATGAGTATTTGGGGCATAATAAATAGGTGAACGAGGGTATTTTTTATTGTTTATTATTTCAAATAAAGGATTTTTTTACTGTGTGTGTTTATTAACTTTAACTTGCCGGTTAATCATTGGGGGTGTCTCATAGATGCCTGCAATGATTAATCTTGGACTTATTCGCAGCTATGGGCTGCCATTAACTTATTATTACCCCGATTGCCAACGCACCAGGGCAAATCGGGAAGAGCCGGGTAGAGTCCCAGAACTGTCGCATCTATTGTATGCGGCAATTCTGGGCGGCTGCTGGCTGATATTGTTAGGCTGGGGGGCTCCCCATAGCGTGGGGCTCCCCATCCTGAGAATACCAGCCTTCAGCCGTATGGCTTCATCATGGCTGGAATAAAAATTGGGGGGGACCGCACGCCTTTTTTTTAATTAATTATTTATTTATTTCACTGCACAGTATAGACCCGCCCACTGGCTGCTGTGATTGGGTGCATTGAGACAGCTGTCACTCGGCGTGTGGGCGTGTCTCACTGCAACCAATCATAGGCACCTGTGGGTGGGGGAAGCAGGGAATAGTAGATTGATTAATGAGAGGCCGGCATTTTCAAATGAAGCCGTGTATTTTCGGCACAGCTGTTCCTCGCCGCGCTGGTGATCGGGGATTGGTAAGTATGAGCCGGGGGAAGAAACAGACCGAGCGCCAATGTAAGTATGACTGAGAACAGCAGAAAAAAAGGTAAGTATACTGACTTAAAAAAAAAAAAAAAATCGCTCATTTAATAACGCACACGGATGAAACGTGCTGAACACGCACATACTCCGTGTGCGGTCCGTGCAGGCATGGACCCATAGACTATAGCGGGTCCGTGCTTGCGTGCTGCCGGCCAAAAATGGACATGTCGTCCGTGTAGAAAACCGCACACACGTACTTACGACATGGACACACGTTCCGTGTGATTTTACGTGTGTGTGCCATCACCCATAGAATAACATGGGTTTCCGTGTCTCCAGTTAGTGCAAAAATGTACCAAACACATACCGGAGGCCCGGATGTGTGTTGCAGGCCTGAAAGATTGTTGCCTGTTCTGTTTATTGGAGACATTCCTTGTTTTCGCAACTAATATAGATGAAATACTGATCAAAAATACTGATGAGTGTATGAGGCCTTAATATAAAAACTTTGAGTTATTGTTAGTTATTTGATACCTGAAAAGGAATAAAGAAACTCCCCGCATCATACACAGATAATAATTCTTAGACATCCAGACAATACATTTAGTTTTAATAATTGCAACACTTTATTCTCTTTCCTAGCTATAGTTTTATCTGAGTTGTTTTCTTCTGACTCATTCACTTGTTTGTTTGCTTGTATTACTTTTTGTCATGCTTGGCCAGGCAAGTATTTACTATAGCTTAATTATCTCATTGGAAAGCACTTCTTATCTAAATCTTAAGCCCTTATTAGACAGGGCAAAAATTGCAATATTGTTCTTAAGACATTCTATCTCAATGAGTAATTGTTGCTAGCGATCGTAATATCATTCGATTGTCGTGAAACCAGATCTTTCAATTTGCTTAAAAATTTTCGGCATAAAATTTCACCATGCATTAAGTAGCTTATAAGCTGTAATATATGCTTTATTGAACAACTAGCAACTTTCCATCTATCGCTCCAGCAATCTTTCGAGCAAACATTTGGTTTTCTAATAATGAGCTTGTATGCATGATAGCGATACGATAAATATTCTCTTGTCAATCACTATCATTACAAAATCATACTGTCTAATAGAATCAGACTGGCTACCTGAGGAACTGCCAGTAATACCAAGCCTGACTGTGGTTATCTGCACTGAACTCCAAAGCTCTCACCTGAGCTATGGAGTGCAGCCTGGACTGAACTCAGGGTTTGCAGGACTGAACCATGAACGCCAACTGATTCCCCGGCGATTGCGGTTCAGTTCAAAGCTCAAGTGAAAGCTTCGGAGTTCAGCCCGGCCTGTCCGCAGCTGTGACATGAACTGAACTGCAATCACCGGGGAATCAGTCGGTGCTCGAGGTTCAGTCATGCAAACCCTGAGTTCAGTCCAGGCTGCACTTCGGAGCTCAGGTGAGATCTCCGAAGTTCAATGCAGTTAACTGCAGCCAGGCCTGGTATTACTGGCGATACCACCAGTAGCCAGTCCAACACTGCTGTCTAATAACACCATTAGGGCTCACTCACAGGAGCATATAAATCGGACGAGTACAATCCGATAAAATAACATATTGCATTTGGAATAATGTTTTTCAATGAGGCAGTGCAGATCTGCATTTTTTAACAGCTGTATGCGGCATGAGAAACAAAATTGTGTGCCGCCTTTGTGCCAGCAGCTGGAGCTGCTCGGATCCGGGCCTTCAGGGGTGGTGGCTCGAGGGTCTCCGGACCCGAGGGTCTCGCGGACACGCCGAATAAATAGGGGGGCGTAGATGTACGGGCTAGGCCGTAGTAAGTTTGTGACGCCACCCACGGTGTGTGGTGAGGAGAGAAACCCCCGCTGCTGTTATGGGGCACCCGGGGGAGATGTTGTGCAGCAAGTTGTTAACCCCTCCGTGGGTAGGGATTGTGGCCCTGGGATCTGGTGGTTCGGTGCAGGGGATGGCGACCGCAGGGGGTGCTGGTGTACTCACTGTTAGTAAACCACACAAGTCTCTGGTAAACCAAGGTGATGGTGGCCGGCGCCACGGCCGGTTGCGCTCGGGTCCCCCACCCGGCTGGTGGTCTCTATCCCTTTCCTGCACTGTTTGTGTAAGGTGGATTTGTCTAGTGTGAAACTCAGGAGTCCGCTCCCGGCTGGATGTGGCCTAAGGAGCCGTGCCTACAGACGCTGGCCCATGGGATCTATGGGCCCTGGCGATGACCTCTTATCCCTAATCGGTGGGCTGTTGTCTTCTATGAGGGACTTTGGGTGGGACAGGACCTCTAGTCTTTGCCTCAATCGGTTAATTAACCAGTTCTGCTTGGTTCCAGTCCTGGCTTCAGGGTCCGAGTACCCCCCTTTGTGCTACGGTTTCCGGGTTGGTTCCCCGTGTCGGTACCGGCGGGCTACAACCCTGTCCCGGTCCACCTCGGTTCTGCCGAGCCGTCTTCCCGTCTCCTGCTGATGGAGACCACCCTCTGCCTCCTAGCCAGGGACACCAGGGCTCCTACTCTGGTACCGTTCAACTTGAACTTCACTGCTGGAGCTACCCTTAGCTCCAGCCCACACTCCTCTCCAAACTGAACTCCAAACCAGACTGCTTGTTTTCCCGCCCCGGGCTGTCTAGACCCCTTGGTGGGCGTATCCCAACCACCTGGTCACACCCACTGGTGTGTCTATCTTTCCCTAAGGGGGGATGACTAGGGTTTCTGGTTGGCTGTGTGTTTCCTAGTGAGGGAGCGGTGTAGTGCGGGGGCCTAAAAGTGACTACCTGGTTTTGCCAGGGCGTCACATTTGCAGCTTCCTGCGATTTGACTCCCAAATCGGTACAGTGTGAGATAAAAATTGAATGCCATATGGATAGTGATGGGAGGACCCAGACTGTAGATGTCTGGATCCATGTGGTTTCAAAAGTTCCAGAGTGCCACACTTGGGTTCAGAATTCTCAGGGAATTCCGGCTAATGATTAATATCCAGTATTCGGGATATAAAAAAAAAAATAAAGGAAAAATATAGAAAATAAAAATAAAGCAAGCAGGCTGTACTTACCGAGTCTCCGGCATGGCTGTACCTGCTTTCTGGCCACTCATTCACTTCTGGAACCACTCATTACCTTCATTGCATATGCACTGCTTTCCCTGCCCACCAGCATCTGTGATTGTTTGCAGTTAGATGAGCCCCCATGCTGAGTGACAGCATGTCTGATGCTTCCAATCACAGACCCTGTCTCCGGGTCTATAGCATACAGTAAAAATGAATCAATAAATAAATGAAACAATTGGCATAGGGTCCCCCTATCTATTGATACAGATAAAGCCTATGGCTACTGCAGGTAACAGCCGTGCACTTATCTTTGTTGTGTATCAAAATAGGAGGAACCACCTGCGGCTTTCTAAAAAAATTTTAAATAAATAATTAAAAAATCAGTGTGTGGCTCCCCCAATTTTGCTATTCAGCCATGATAAAGCCCAACAGCTGTGGGCTGGTATTCTCAGGCTTGGAAGGCGCATGGTTATTGGGCCCCCCAACCTAAAAATAGCAGCCCAAAATTGTCACATTCATTAGATGCGATCGTCCTGGAACTTTACCTGGCTCTTCCTGATTGCCCTGGTGTGGTGGTAATCAGGGTAATAAGGGGTTAATGTCAGCTTACAGCTGCCACTAAGCCCTAGATTAGGAATGAGGAGGATCTATGAGACTTTCATTACTAATGTCTAAGTGAAAGTAAATAAACACAAACCCTGAAAAAATCCTTTATTTGAAGTAAAATATTCTTTATCTGTGCTGGGTATCATACTATGGGGGGACCGTACGTCAAGTATTTTATTTATTTATTTTTATACCATGATAGACGCACATAGCGTTTGTGATTGGAAGAAGTCAGTTGACATGCTGCCACTCATGCTGGGAGTGCGTCTGACTGCAACCAAGCACAGACATTGGTGGGTGAATAAAGAAGTGCATATACAATTAAGGTAATGAGCAGCCCCGGAAGTGAATGAGCGGCCAGGAAGCAGTTACAGCCATGATGGAGCCTTGGTAAGTACAGCCCGCTTGCTTCTATACCCCTATCCCTTGTACCACCACTTTTTTTTTTTCTCCCATAGACTTAGGGTAAGTTCACACATTGCATTTTTCGCGGCGTTTTTGCACAGTTTTCGGGTGCGTTTTTGCTCAGAAAACTGCATGACTTTGCTTCCCCAGCAAAGTCTATGAGTTTTCATTTTTGCTGTCTGCACACAGCGTTTTTTTTCAGCTGCGTTTTTGTGGTGCCACAAAAACGCAGCATGTCAATTATTCCCGCGTTTTTTACTGCGCTTTTCATCCATTGAGTGCAATGGGATGTTGAAAGACGCAATGAGAAACGCAAATAGCTGCGTTTTGGAACGTTTCTAAGACCAAAAACGCAGCTATAAACGCAGGAGGTGGGTAGTAAAGTGACATGTACAGGAAGAGGATTCCTTCTGTCAGTAAACACAGAAGCGTGAATCCTCCCGATACCATCACCGCCGCTTCCACCTCCAGTCCTGTGTATGTATGCTGCCGTGCGGCGTCATGTACGGGCAGGAGATGGAAGCAGCTGTGAAATCAAAAGTGAACAGTAGAAAAAAAAATGTCATACTCACCTGCCTGCAGGGTCCCGGTGCCATGTCCGCTCCCAGCTCCTCCTCCCGGTACCGCCGCTCCGGGTGTGTGCAGTCTCCCCAGGTACGTATGCCTGCAGGATGCAGGACCTGGCGATGGATCACGTGATGCAGTCACCTGACGCATCAGCTGATCGTAAGTCTCGGGGTGACGCCAGCGGCCGGCCGGTTTAACCTATTAGCAGATGCGTCAGGAGACTTCATCCGTGATTACCGGCAGCTCGTGCAGCGATCGGACGGGATCAAACTCCGCTCCAGGAGCTGCCGGTAATATGCACATAAGTGAGTATTTTTTGTTATTTTTTTTTTTATTTTTTGCATCGATGCATCTGCTGATTGTATAAACGGCTTTTATACAAGCAGCTGATGTGTGATGTGATTCAGGCACTTGAACCTGACACATCATCTGATCGCTTTGCCTTCCAGCAAACCAATCAGATGATATTGGATCCGGACTGGAAGGTGCGGGACCCTTGACCCAGGATTACTGTGGAGGGGGGTTCTTTATTTCAATAAAGATGGAGTCACTAATTATGTTGTGTTTTATTTCTAATAAAAATATTTTTCTGTGTGTTGTGTTTTTTTTATCTTTACTAGAAATTCATGGTGGCCATGCCTAATATTGGCGTAACACCATGAATTTCGGGCTTGGGGCCAGCTGATAATATACAGCTAGCCCTAACCCCATTATTACCCAGTGAGCCACCTGGCATCAGGGCAGCTGGAAGAGTTGGATACAGCGCCAAAAGATGGCACTTCTATGAAGGCGCCATTTTCTGGGGTGGCTGCGGACTGCAATTCGCAGGGGGGTGCCCAGAAAGCATGGGCACCCTGCACTGTGGATTCCAATCCCCAGTTGCCTAGTTGTACCCGGCTGGACACAAAAATTAGGCGAAGCTCACGTCATTTTTTTTTTTAATTATTTCATGAAATTCATGAAATAATTAAAAAAAAAAGGGCTTCTCTATATTTTTGGTTCCCAGCCAGGTAAAAATAGGCAGCTGGGGGTTGGGGGCAGCCCGTACCTGCCTGCTGTACCTGGCTAGCATACAAAAATATGGCGAAGCCCACGTCATTTTTTTTGTTTGGGGGGCAAAGAAATCCTGCATACAGTCCTGGAAGGAGGATGCTGAGCCTTGTAGTTCGACAGCTGCTGTCTGCTCTCCTGCATACACTATTGGATGGAGGATGCTGAGCCTTGTAGTTCGACAGCTGCTGTCTGCTCTCCTGCATACACTATTGGATGGAGGATGCTGAGCCTTGTAGTTCTGCTCCCCCTGACTCTCCCTCCAGCATGCAGTCCTGGATGAAGTATACTGAGCCTTGTAGTTCTGCAGCTGTCTGCACTCCTGCATACACTAGTGGAGAATGAAGAACATATTGAAGAAGGAAATGACATCAGACCTTTTTTTTTTTGTTCACTGATAAAAAACGCATAAAGACGCAGTGAGCAAAAACGCAGCAAAACACAGCAAAAAACGCACCAAATCGCGGCAAAAACGCGTGCGTTTATTGCCGCGTTTTTTTTTACGCGGGTGCGTTTTTGTGCGGTTTTTGCCGCAAAAAACGCACAGAAACGCAGCGTCAAAAAAACGCAGTGTGTGAACCTAGCCTTATTATTGAGACCGGCATCTGGCCAGATATTCGGATCAATTCCGGCCCTGAACCGGATTTTTTTTAGGCTATGTGCGCACAGTGCGTTTTTCGCGGCGTTTTTGGCCTCAAAACTGCATGGCTTTGCTTCCCCAGCAAAGTCTATGAGTTTTCATTTTTGCTGTCCGCACACAACTTTTTTTTTAAGCTGCGTTTTTGAGCTTAAAAAAAAATGGACATGTCAATTCTTTCCTGCGTTTTTCTGCATTTCAGCCCATGCAATGCATTGGAAAACTGCAGAAAAACGCAGAGATCAAAAACGCAGCAAAACGCAGCAAAAAATGCACCAAGTCGCGGCAAAAACGCATGCGTTTATTGCCACGTTTTTTTGACACGGGTGCTTTTTTGTGCGTTTTTAGCGGCCAAAACTGCACAAAAACGCAGCGTCAAAAAAACGCAGTGTGTGAACTTAGCCTTAATCTGGTTAGGTCTGCCGATCCGGGTTATCTGTGAGTCTGCCCATCACTACATATGGACCATCATATATATCATCTGATTTTTACAGATAAATTACAATTCTTTAGCATCTGTAGCATAGGAAACTGTAAATGGTCATGTAAAAGATTAATAACTGCTGAGTAAAATATCAGATTGCATACGGACAGCACATCGATGACAAGTGGAAAAAGAACTCTTTCCCCTTTTTTGGATGAGAATGGACAGATTTTTTTTATACCGTCATGTGACCCCAGCCATAACCTTAAATAGTTATTCTGCATGGTAGTTTGGTGAGATGTGTGCAATTTTGTTACCTAAAACTTGCAATAAAACTTAATGAACAAAAAAAAAAGAAATATGAGAGATTGATTCCGTTTAGTGAAATAAAACAAATTTCACATGAACTATAGCACACTCACTCCACATTATCCTGAATATGTTATGTAGACACATGAATATGTTATGTAGGCACAAGTGGGGGGATTTATAATGCAAGTTACATTATTTTATAGGAGTCACAAATATTTAAGTTACAAAGTTTTGTGCTGATTTTACCCCATTTCAGACACTTTCTAAAATGTGTGCTGGACTTATCACAAGAGAGGTTAGTCTGTAAAAGCCCAACAGATTCACTTTACTTTACACAAGAAAGTGGGGTAAATTATAACAGAAATAAGATGCAATAGATTTTCGATTCTTTCACATGGCAGCATAAAAAGATGTTCTAGTTAAGAGGTTTGCTCCTACTAATAAACATTTTCCATCTTACTGTAGAGGACTATTCTCCAAGGCTGACATAAGAAATGGCAGTACTCATCTATTGGTCCTAAATAAACCCCATCCCTGTCATTGGGCAGCACGGTGGCTCAGTGGCTAGCACTGCAGTCTTGCAGCGCTGGGGTCCTAGGTTCAAATCCCACCAAGAACACCATCTGCAAGGAGTTTGTATGTTCTCCCATGATTGTGTGGGTTTCCTCCAGGTACTCCGGTTTCCTCCCACACTCCAAAGACATACAGATAGGGACTCTAGATTGTGAGCCCCAATGAGGACAGTGATGCCAATGTATGTAAAGCGCTGTGGAATTAACAGCGCTATATACATGAATAAAATTATTATTAATTAAAAATTATTATTATTCCCTTCTTTCCTTGCTTCTCAATATGTCTTCTTGATTGTCTCAAGATTAATATGGGAATATATATTAGTATGTCTCTTTCTGGCATCTACATTTATATCTGTATCCTGATATAACATTGGTGCTACGGGCAACCTGCACCCAGTGCCTTATTTATGATGCCGGTTGTGTGATGTCATTATGCCACATGCGCCATTTAGCCAAAGAGGCCAATGCCACTCCTGGAAGCAGCCTGCATGGATTTTTACATAGGTAAGTGATTCTTTATACGTATTTTTGGTTTTCATTCAACTGTATTTAAATGACCACAGTTGATAATGAAGTGGGTGCAATAAGAGCAGTGAGTAATGAATCGGTGGCAGGATGACAGTGGATAATCAATATGGTGATTGAAGCAAAGCAAATCTCATTTGAATTGGGCAGTTTTCATGAATTTGGCTAGAAAATTGGAATTGGCCTTTCATAATATGCATCAGCCGAGTGGTTACCTTGAGCAATGCACATTGAGACATCAAGTACTTTGGTATGAAAATTCCAAGACAGAGTAAAAATGCCATTTCTACTTGACAAGGATGTCATATGCTTGATGCTAAAGGAAAGAAGAGGCTGGATGGAGAGTTGTGGAGGCAGTAGAGGTGGGACAGCACCTTGTTTTAACCTTTCTTGTCCATCTAGAAATAGGGAAAATTGTTGCTATTTAGAGAAGATTGTACTTACAAAATCACTAAAAATTTGGTTCAAAGAGAATCTGAAAATTTTGTAATATTCAAGGTAATTTAAATATACCCTGAACCAATGATGTCAATGTCATATACAACAAAGGGTAATTAATTGTGTGGAAGCTGAGTGGGTAATTTATTGGGTTGCGTAAGAGTTGGGAAAGAGTACCATTATGGATAAGGAAATGTGAGTCACACTGGGTAATAAATTGTTGGGGAGAGTTAGAGTGGATAGTGAAGAATAGAGGTCCCGTTCGAGTTCGGTTCGTCGAACGTTCGACGAACCGAACTCGAAATGCATAGGTAACAATGGCAGGCAATCACAAACACATAAAAACACCTAGAAAACACCCTCAAAGGTGTCCAAAAGGTGACAAACAACTCACAACACAGCACAAACACATGGGAAAGTGACAAGGACATATACTCATGCGAAAACAAAAGAGCTAGACAAGGAAAAAGAGGAGGAGACACAGACATATGAGTATATGCAAGGAAACATCGATGCCATTACTGTGCAACTTGAGCCCTGCTCATTTTAGGCTTCCAATCTGGATAAATTGCCTGAGCTTGCCACGTACGCCTTGGGGATCTTGTCGTGTCCTGCAGCCAGCATTCTCTCGGAACCTGTCTTCAGTGCTGCTGGGGGTCTGCTCGCAGATAAGCACACGCGTCTGTCCACTGACAATGTGGACATGGCTCTCAGAGGACTTTTCTTCCCCTGGGTCATCCAGGGGACGGGAAAGGCACGCGTATTTTTGAGAGTGCTTCATGCAAAGCATCTTTTTCATTTTGAAAAGGGGGGTCAAGTGATGCCAGTCAAGTGGGGTGTGTGTGGACCAATTAGTGGCAACGAGGCAGACTGTGGTTGGAGTCCCCTTGCTGTGTTTCTAAAAGAACCAAGATGAACAAGTCATGGCTCTCAGAGGACTTTTCTTCCCCTGGGTCATCCAGGGGACGGGAAAGGCACGCATATTTTTGAGAGTGCTTCATGCAAAGCATCTTTTTCTTTTTCAAAAGAGGGGTCAACTGATGCCAGTCAAGTGGGGTGTGTGTGGCCCAATTAGTGACAACGAGGAGGGAGACTGTGGTTGGAGTCCCCTCGCTGTGTTTCTAAAAGAACCAAGATGAATAAGTCATGGCTCTCAGAGGACTTTTCTTCCCCTGGGTCATCCAGGGGACAGGAACGGCACGCGTATTTTTGAGAGTGCTTCATGCAAAGCATCTTTTTCTTTTTCAAAAGGGGGGTCAACTGATGCCAGTCAAGTGGGGTGTGTGTGGCCCAATTAGTGGCAACAAGGGAGACTGTGGTTGGAGTCCCCTCGCTGTGTTTCTAAAAGAACCAAGATGAACAAGTCATGGCTCTCAGAGGACTTTTCTTCCCCTTGGTCATCCAGGGGACGGGAAAGGCATGCGTATTTTTGAGAGTGCTTCATGCAAAGCATCTTTTTCATTTTGAAAAGGGGGGTCAAGTGATGCCAGTCAAGTGGGGTGTGTGTGGCCCAATTAGTGGCAACGAGGCACACTGTGGTTGGAGTCCCCTCGCTGTGTTTCTAAAAGAACCAAGATGAACAAGTCATGGCTCTCAGAGGACTTTTCTTCCCCTGGGTCATCCAGGGGACGGGAAAGGCACGCGTATTTTTGAGAGTGCTTCATGCAAAGCATCTTTTTCTTTTTCAAAAGGGGGGTCAACTGATGCCAGTCAAGTGGGGTGTGTGTGGCCCAATTAGTGACAACGAGGGAGACTGTGGTTGGAGTCCCCTCGCTGTGTTTCTAAAAGAACCAAGATGAATAAGTCATGGCTCTCAGAGGACTTTTCTTCCCCTGGGTCATCCAGGGGACGGGAAAGGCACGCGTATTTTTGAGAGTGCTTCATGCAAAGCATCTTTTTCTTTTTCAAAAGGGGGGTCAACTGATGCCAGTCAAGTGGGGTGTGTGTGGCCCAATTAGTGGCAACAAGGGAGACTGTGGTTGGAGTCCCCTCGCTGTGTTTCTAAAAGAACCAAGATGAACAAGTCATGGCTCTCAGAGGACTTTTCTTCCCCTTGGTCATCCAGGGGACGGGAAAGGCACGCGTATTTTTGAGAGTGCTTCATGCAAAGCATCTTTTTCTTTTTCAAAAGGGGGGTCAAATGATGTCAGTCAAGTGGGGTGTGTGTGGCCCAATTAGTGGCAACGAGGAAGACTGTTGTTGGAGTCCCCTCGCTGTGTTTCTAAAAGAACCAAGATGAACAAGTCATGGCTCTCAGAGCACTTTTCTTCCCCTGGGTCATCCAGGGGAGGTGAAAGGCACGCGTATTTTTGAGAGTGCTTCATGCAAAGCATCTGTTTCATTTTGAAAAGGGGGATCAAGTGATGCCAGTCAAGTGGGGTGTGTGTGGCCCAATTAGTGGCAACGAGGGAAACTGTGGTTGGAGTCCCCTCAAAGTGTTTCTAAAAGAACCAAAATGAACAAATCATGTCTCTCAGAGGACTTTTCTTCCCCTGGGTCATCCAGGGGAGGCGAAAGGCACGCGTATTTTTGAGAGTGCTTCATGCAAAGCATCTGTTTCATTTTGTATAGGGGGATCAAGTGATGCCAGTCAAGTGGGGTGTGTGTGGGCCAATTAGTGGCAACGAGGGAGACTGTGGTTGGAGTCCCCTCGCTGTGTTTCTAAAAGAACCAAAATGAACAAGTCATGGCTCTCAGAGGACTTTTCTTCCCCTGGGTCATCCAGGGGAGGCGAAAGGCATGCGTATTTTTGAGAGTGCTTCATGCAAAGCATCTGTTTCATTTTGAAAAGGGGGATCAAGTGATGCCAGTCAAGTGGGGTGTGTGTGGCTCAATTAGTGGAAACGAGGGAGACTGTGGTTGGAGTCCACTCGCTTTTGAAAAAAGAACCAAGATGAACAAGTCATGGCTCTCAGAGGACTTTTCTTCCTCTGGGTCATCCAGGGGAGGTGAAAGGCACGCGTATTTTTGAGAGTGCTTCATGCAAAGCATCTGTTTCATTTTGAAAAGGGGGATCAAGTGATGCCAGTCAAGTGGGGTGTGTGTGGCCCAATTAGTGGCAACGAGGGAGACTGTGGTTGGAGTCCCCTGGCTGTGTTTCTAAAAGAACCAAAATGAACAAATCATGTCTCTCAGAGGACTTTTCTTCCCCTGGGTCAGCCAGGGGAGGCGAAAGGCACGCGTATTTTTGAGAGTGCTTCATGCAAAGCATCTGTTTCATTTTGAAAAGGGGGATCAAGTGATGCCAGTCAAGTGGGGTGTGTGTGACCCAATTAGTGGAAACGAGGGAGACTGTGGTTGGAGTCCCCTCGCTGTTTAAAAAAGAACCAAGATGAAGACGTCATGTTTCTCAGAGGACTTTTCTTCCCCTGGGTCATCCAGGGGAGTCGAAAGGCACGCGTATTTTTGAGAGTGCTTCATGCAAAGCATCTGTTTCATTTTGAAAGCGGGATCAAGTGATGCCAGTCAAGTGGGGTGTGTGTGGCCCAATTAGTGGAAACGAGGGAGACTGTGGTTGGAGTCCCCTCGCTTTTGAAAAAAGAACCAAGATGAATAAGTCATGGCTCTCAGAGGACTTTTCTTCCCCTGGGTCATCCAGGGGAGGCGAAAGGCACGTGTATTTTTGAGAGTGCTTCATGCAAAGCATCTGTTTCATTTTGAAAAGGGGAATCAAGTGATGCCAGTCAAGTGGAGTGTGTGTTGCCCAATTATTCGCAACGAGGGAGACTGTGGTTGGAGTCCCCTCGCTGTGTTTTACATGATTTTCGAAGGGCATGACATGCCTAAGAGGTTGAGCGTCATCATCTGCAACTTGTTGGCAACAGAAAGGCTGTCTTTACACCCTTTTGAGACTGAGGATTTTCGAGACCTTATGCCCATTGCAGTGCCCCAAGAGCCGATAGCCAGTCGTCACTCCTTCTCCAAGAAAGGCGTGCCCGCGCTACCACAGCAGGTCGCCCACAACCTCACCGATCCCTTGAGAAACTCTGTGTGTGACAGGGTGCATTTTACCACAGATACTTGGACCAGTAAGCATGGACAGGAGAGTTACATGTTGCTGACTGGGCACTGGGTAACTATGGTGAGAGATGGAGAAGGGTTTGCTGTACAAGTCTTGCCGTCCCCATGACTTGTGTGTCAATCCTTCCTCTGTATGTACAAGTTCCTCCACTGCTTCTGCCTCCTTAACCTCGTGTGGGTCCTTCACCTCGGCCCAAACCCTGTGTGGTCAGGCCACGCTTCCTTGTAACTGCACCCAAGGAATCCCACACACCTCCTTACTATGCTGGCAGCAGAGCTCAAGGCCATCAGGCGGTCAAATGTTTACTTTGAAATGTAGGGGAAATGTGAGACACCGCTGAGGAATTGTGGACGGTTAGCTCTGGAGAGTGAGACCGAGTTTCATTAATGATTGTCTACACTCAACCAGCAGTCAGGGAAGGTCGGGTGCAACAATGATGCAAACCAGTCTGCGACCCTTCTTCAGGGCAATGTGACACACGTGCCTTGTATGGCTCACGTGTTGAACCTGGTTGTCCAGCAATTTTTAAAACACTATCCCGGCCTACATGGCCTTCTGCAGAGGGCACGGTGTAATGCCTGCCTGGATCGACACACTCAGATGGGCTGTAAAGGATAGGTTAGAGGCAAGCCATTCACCAAGCTGGACACCCAAAACCCTGAAACCCTTTAACCCCTATACAGTGATTTTGAATTACACAGGACCCAAGTTGATCAATACCTGTGGAAGGCTGCAGTTCCAGAGAATAGTAGTCATGCAGGGTCAAAAACATTAATTGAGGAAGAGGAACAGAATGGGATGGCCAGGACTTAATCAGAAAACAAGCAGAGGTGAAATGCGGATCGGCCAACGAGGTACATAAACAGCAAGCAGGAAAAGTAGTCAGGTAACAAGCACACAAACTCATAAAACTGAACTGGGGGTAACAGTAACAAGAGGTTCATAGCTTTGTCTGGCAGTGGTCTGCAGACAGGAGGGGCCTAAAAAAGGGTGTGGTGTCTTCCCATTGGTTGTAGCTGAATGATGGTACTTCATCTGTGAGATACCCACCACCTACATTCAGCCTGTGGTTCTGTATCTGTCAAGGTAACGCAACCCAGTGGGTGACCATAACCTGCGTCCACCTGCGCCGCAGGCATCGACTCCTTTCCCATCATCAGCACTATGCTCGAAAGGAACACGTTGTCACCTGGCGACCGGAGTACAAATTGATTGAGTGGACTACGTTGGTTACTTAACAGCCGTGTGCGGCAATGATGCAAACCTGTCTGCGGCCCTTCGTCAGGGCAATGTGACACACGTGCCTTGTATGGCTCACGTGTTGAATCTGATTCTCCAGCAATTTTTAAAATACCATCCCGGCCTACATGGCCTTGTGCAGCGGGCATGCTGCAATGTGCTCACTTTCATCCTTCGCACCCAGCAGCTACACAACTTTCATCGCTCCTGAAGTCTTAGGGTCTGGCGGTTAAACGCCTGAAATGCGATGTTCCGACACGCAGGAATTTGAATCTGTGGCGTCTGTGGCAGCACCGCAGAGCCCTGCTGAAATACGGTATGACGTATACCCTGGGCTAACTTGATCCAGAGGTGGTGCAGATCACGCTGCTGGAGTGGTGTCAGATCAAGGACCTATGCACCCTTCTACACAGTTTACAAATATCGACGAAGATCTTTAGCACTGGCGATGCCATTCTCAGCGTGACAATTCTGTTCATCTACAAGATGGAGCACACTGTATGCATTATTCGGAGTCAGGTGTTGGTCCAAGAAGAAGGGGAGGAAGTACAGAAGGAGTCATATGCAGAAGGGATAATAAGATCTACAAGGTCCAGACGGTGAGCGGCACCTAGGCGGAAGTTAAGGGACGGTGGGGGAGAGGGATTAACAAGGGCGCATAGTATCAGCAAAAATTGTTGAGGAAGGTGCAGGACCCCATGAAGAAATGGAGGACGAACTGGCGATGGGCATGGAAGACTCAGCAGATGAGTGAGAGCTTGCTCACATTTCGGTTGTGCGAGGTTGTGGGGAGAGGGCAGAGGAAGGAGGCACGATTCTCACCTCTCTGCCACCAACACACCAAGGACTTGGTCCTCCTGGATGCACAAGACACATGAGCGCCTTCTTACTGCACTACCTACAACATGACCCTCGGATTGTACGAATTCGAAGTAATGCTAACTACTGGGTTGCCACACTGTTAGATCCCCGGTACAAGACAAAATTTGGCGAAATAATTCCTGCCATAGAAAGGGACGCACGTATACAGGAGTATCTGCAGAAGGTGGTATGGATTCTTAGATCTGCTTTTCCGGTAAACACCAGTGCTGCACAGAGTGAATCTCGATACAAGTAAAATATATCTTTGTACCGTGTTAGCCAGTAGAGATAAAAAAATTGTTTAAAAGAACAGAGAGTCCTCAGTGGTTGATACCTTTTAATGGCTAACTGAAAAGATGGTAATAATTGCAAGCTTTCGAGACTACTCAGGTCTCTTCATCTGATGAAGAGACCTGAGTAGTCTCGAAAGCTTGCAATTATTACCATCTTTTCAGTTAGCCATTAAAAGGTATCAACCACTGAGGACTCTCTGTTCTTTTAAACAATTTTTTTAGAGTGAATCTCAACGCTTTGTCATGGATAGGAGGAAATGGGCTTTTACTTGTCCACATCTGAGGGACCGAGGGCTGCCTGCTGTGCTGAGATGGCATTGAGTACGCTGTCCCTGCAGAGTTGCACTTTTGGTCATATACCAAATGAGTTGAAAAAGGACAAATGCTGGTGGAAAGGGGAACAGGTGTGTTGGAAAGGGGAAAAAAGTTTTTGTCCGTGAGTTTGTTGGTTAAGCAAAAGTAACATTTGATGAAGAAATACCATCTGTTACGGTGGGACCGGCAGATTTGGATAAGGTGGTATATACTATGTTACCGCTATATAATGAAAAATAATAAGAAAAGAAAGAGAAAGGTATATATACCCATCAGCAGTCAATGTCCACCGTGCTCCCAGATGGAAAAGGAGAGGTTGGCAACTGGAAGGTTATGTGGAGGATACAGATCTGTGTGGCTATGAAACTAATAGTTCACTGAACCGAGTTAGACGCCACTCGGATCTTGAGACTGGGAGCCCTGTTAGCGTCACAGGGTCCACATGGCCACCCAGCCCAGGAACTCCCTGTTAACATCACAGGGGCCATTCAGTACGCTGACCGTGTGCATTGGGGCCACACCTATGGACAGCAGGCGCATCAGCAGCAGCAGGCCTGTTAATGCCACTGGGCTGCACAAGCAGGACTTGTAGGACAGGAGCTGGTCTTAACCGTTCTGCGTTACCAACTATGGTGGCGGCCTGCATCGACGCCCTATCCCTGCCTACCTCTGGCCTAAAGCCGCAATGGGTTCAACACATGGAGGTGTGCTCTTTCGGAGCATAATAGAAGACTGCGCACCTCCTTGTTGGCTCCAGCCCGTTTTATAACCTGGGTCCGCCCCAAACCAGGGTGGACCACAATGCACCTCATGGAGACAAAAGCAGAGTGACACGTCATGAGTGGCATAACTAGCGTCCTATTTGGAACCGCAACTTCAATAATGACCTCATGGCTGCCAAGACACAAACACCTCACCAGTCATCGTCTGACCATCAATAATGAGGTGACAAGTCATAGGGGCGGGCCTCTGCAAACCATTTGGGAGTGGCCTGGCCACATCGTCAGGACATCTGATGCTCTGTGGTCTATATGGGCCCCCCCACATCAGGGGCAGGGCCAAAGAGTTCATTACCGGACCTAGTCTCTGATGCAGTAAGTGCCTGACCATGCTCAGTAGCATGAAATACAGTCTCTGAAAAAAGCTTTAGCATGGTGTCTAGGCACAAAACAGGACTTAGACCCGGCACGGAATGCAAGTACCTGTGCAAAGAGGCTTTTCACACTAAGTGTGGGAGGATGCGCTGTATCCCGAAATGAAGACTTAAGGCTGCTTTACACCAGACAATCTATCGTGCGATAGATCGTCGGGGTCACGGATTTTGTGACGCACATCCGGCATCGCTGGCGATGCCGGCCTGTGTGACACCTCCTAGCGACGCAGTATCGCTCACAAATCGTGAGTCGGGTACTGCTCGCTAGGTTCCATAATATCGTTTAATTTAGTTGACCATCGTTTCCGTAGTAGCACAGGCCGCTCCGTGTGACACCATGGGAACGATGAGCAGCTCACCTGCCTCCCGCGGCCGCCGCCGGCTCTATGTGGAAGGAAGGAGGTGGGCGGGATGTTTACGTCCCGCTCATCTCCGCCCCTCCGCTTCTATTAGCCGGCGGCCGTGTGACGTCGCTGTGACGCCGAACGTCCCTCCCACTCCAGGAAGTGGACGTTCGCCGCCCACAGCGAGGTCGCACGAGAGGTAAGTATGTGTGACGGGGGTTACTAACTTTGTGCGACACGGGCAGCGATTTGCCCGTGACGCAAAAAGGACGGGGGCGGGTACGATCGATTGTGAAATCGCACAATCGGTCGTACCGTGTAAAGCAGGCTTAAGCCTCAGGAATGGCACAGTCAGGCTGAGCATACTCACTAGGCGAAACACTGTAGTTAGGCTGCAGCTGGGGTAAATCGGCACACGCAAGCGCACTAGCTGCCTCTCCACATTTACACGTGGAGGAGAAATTGCTCTTCGGGTGTGGACTTGTAGATGCTGTCTATGAACAGAAGGAAAAGCTAAAGGAAGCCTCACTTTCTATCCCTACGAATTATCAAATGCAGCAATGAATTCCCTGAGTTTGCTATAACATTAGCGTAGCAAAATGTGCATGAGTGTGTCATGCAGAGGTGCTACAAATAGCTTGGCACCAGTGGGACAATAATGAAATACAACAGCCAGTTCTATGATGCCACTAAATGGCAGTATTTTTTGCTATCATTATAGCTTATTAAAAACAGAGCAGGAGGGTGTCCTGCACAGGTGCTACAAATAGCTTGGCACCAGTGGGACAATACTGAAGTCCAACAGCCACGTTTAGGATGCCATTAGGTTCAATCAGTGTTTGCTGGTATAATGGCTTAGTAACAATGAGTTTGAGTGTGCAATGCAGGCAGAGGTGCTGCAAATATCTTTGCACTTGTGTGACGATACAGAAGTCCAACAGCCACGTTTAGGATGCCACTAAGTTCACTCAGTGTTTGCTAGTATAATGGCTTAGTAACAATGAGTTTGAGTGTGCAATGCAGGCAGAGGTGCTGCAAATATCTTTGCACTTGTGTGATGATACAGAAGTCCAACAGCCACGTTTAGGATGCCACTAAGTTCACTCAGTGTTTGCTAGTATAATGGCTTAGTAACAATGAGTTTGAGTGTGCAATGCAGGCAGACGTGCTGAAAATATCTTTGCACTTGTGGGACGATACAGAAGTCCAACAGCCACGTTTAGGATGCCACTAAGTTCTCTCAGTGTTTGCTAGTATAATGGCTTAGTAACAATGAGTTTGAGTGTGCAATGCAGGCAGACGTGCTGAAAATATCTTTGCACTTGTGGGACGATACAGAAGTCCAACAGCCACGTTTAGGATGCCACTAAGTTCTCTCAGTGTTTGCTAGTATAATGGCTTAGAAACAATGAGTTTGATTGTGCAATGCAGGCAGAGGTGCTGCAAATATCTTTGCACTTGTGGGACGATACAGAAGTCCAACAGCCACGTATAGGATGCCACTAAGTTCACTCAGTGTTTGCTAGTATAATGGCTTAGTAACTATGAGTTTGAGTGTGCAATGCAGGCAGAGGTGCTGCAAATATCTTTGCACTTGTGTGACGATACAGAAGTCCAACAGCCACGTTTAGGATGCCACTAAGTTCACTCAGTGTTTGCTAGTATAATGGCTTAGTAACAATGAGTTTGAGTGTGCAATGCAGGCAGAGGTGCTGCAAATATCTTTGCACTTGTGTGACGATACAGAAGTCCAACAGCCACGATTAGGATGCCACTAAGTTCAATCAGTGTTTGCAAGTATAATGGCTTAGTAACAATGAGTTTGAGTGTGCAATGCAGGCAGAGGTGCTGAAAATATCTTTGCACTTGTGGGACGATACAGAAGTCCAACAGCCACGTTTAGGATGCCACTAAGTTCACTCAGTGTTTGCTAGTATAATGGCTTAGAAACAATGAGTTTGAGTGTGCGATGTAGGCAGAGGTGCTGCAAATATCTTTGCACTTGTGGGACGATACAGAAGTCCAACAGCCACGTATAGGATGCCACTAAGTTCACTCAGTGTTTGCTAGTATAATGGCTTAGTAACAATGAGTTTGAGTGTGCAATGCAGGCAGAGGTGCTGCAAATATCTTTGCACTTGTGTGACGATACAGATGTCCAACAGCCACGTTTAGGATGCCACTAAGTTCACTCAGTGTTTGCTAGTATAATGGCTTAGTAACAATGAGTTTGAGTGTGCAATGCAGGCAGAGGTGCTGCAAATATCTTTGCACTTGTGGGACGATACAGAAGTCCAACAGCCACGTTTAGGATGCCACTAAGTTCACTCAGTGTTTGCTAGTATAATGGCTTAGTAACAATGAGTTTTAGTGTGCAATGCAGGCAGAGGTGCTGCAAATATCTTTGCACTTGTGTGACGATACTGAAGTCCAACAGCCACGTTTAGGATGCCACTAAGTTCACTCAGTGTTTGCTAGTATAATGGCTTAGTAACAATGAGTTTTAGTGTGCAATGCAGGCAGACGTGCTGCAAATATCTTTGCACTACTGGGGCAATACAGCAGTCCAACAGCCACGTTTAGGATGCCACTAAGTTCACTTAGTGTTTGCTAGTATAATGGCTTAGTAACAATGAGTTTTAGTGTGCAATGCAGGCAGACGTGCTGTAAATATCTTTGCACTACTGGGGCAATACAGCAGTCCAACAGCCACGTTTAGGATGCCACTAAGTTCACTCAGTGTTTGCTAGTATAATGGCTTAGTAACAATGAGTTTGAGTGTGCAATGCAGGCAGACGTGCTGCAAATATCTTTGCACTACTGGGGCAATACAGCGGTCCAACAGCCACGTTTAGGATGCCACTAAGTTCACTCAGTGTTTGCTAGTATAATGGCTTAGTAACAATGAGTTTTAGTGTGCAATGCAGGCAGACATGCTGCAAATATCTTTGCACTACTGGGGCAATACAGCAGTCCAACAGCCACGTTTAGGAAGCCACTAAGTTCACTCAGTGTTTGCTAGTATAATGGCTTAGTAACAATGAGTTGGAGTGTGCAATGCAGGCAGACGTGCTGAAAATATCTTTGCACTACTGGGGCAATACAGCAGTCCAACAGCCACGTTTAGGATGCCACTAAGTTCCCTCAGTGTTTGCTAGTATAATGGCTTAGTAACAATGAGTTTGAGTGTGCAAAGGGCAGGAGGGTACAGTGGCAGGGTTGTGGGTCTCTGGGTAGAGGAAAGGAAGCCTGCCTTTCTACCCCTCCTAATGGGGAAATGCAGCGAGGAAATCCCTGACCTTAGCTACACAGACGCTGTCATCTTGTGTAGCTGTTAAACTCTGTTTTAAACTCTGTCACCTATGGCTCTGACCCTGCCGGTATGAGCCCTTAAAAGGACTGATAGAAAGTGCTATCCCTAAGCTGTCCAGCGCTGTGTATGGAGCGTATACAGCAGTATCGGCGATAGGAGCTGCGCCAGTGATGTCTGACACCAAGGACGCAGAAGGCAGATAATGGCGTGCTGGAGGAAAATGTCCGGATTTATAATGCAGGGACATGTGACATGGACATCCTATCACACATGCCATTGCTTCTCTGGCTAAAAGTCCACTTAGCTGTGTGTGTGTGTCTGGGATTGGCTGTCATGCTGGCCCGCCCCACTACACGCGCACGCTTAGGGAAGGAAGACAAGGAAAAAAAAAAAATGGCGATCGCCATTATCCATACAGCAGTGATCTGAATGCGCTGTTCCTGCACACTATATACTGAAATGTCATAATAGTGTGAGTCACAGAGTGACTTACACTATTACAGCGGAAAGCCAGCTAGGAATTAGCTGGTTTTTTTTGCTGCTAAAACCGTTCTCGAACGTATCTAGAACTATCGAGCTTTAGCAAAAAAGCTCGAGTTCTAGTTCGATCTAGAACAGCCCCCAAAATCACTCGAGCCGCGAACTGGAGAACCTCGATCCGCGAACCGCGCTCAACTCTAGTGAAGAATTAAAAGGGAATCCAGTGGGGAATGGATTTAGGTATTCAGCAGTGAGCTACCGGGGGCTTTTGTATTTCTATATTCTTTTTAGCTGTGAGAAAAGTAGCTAATTAATTTAAAGTTTATGGGGGCACACAGTGTGGGCTTTGTCATTTATGTTTTCAATGGGAAGGTGATATGTGGCTAATATCAGTATACACTAATCATGTGGGGCATAATTGTATTCAGGAGTGTAGCACGGAATATTTAATCTAGAGTGACTATGAAATATTAAACAGCATGATGACCTGGTTAAAAAGTAAGGAACAAATTCAGTAAAGATGAGTCATGGTCAAAAGATATTGATCTGAAGGTCTGACTAGAGGATAAAGAAAAAAAAACCAAGTCTAATCAGATGAGATGTCACTTGTAAATAACTGGCTGTAAAGATATTTTCTGTATCTATACCATATGGCCTGCAGAGAGATGACGATAGTATGAGTATTGTTTCCAAACCATTCTCTTTGATTGTCTTATTACAAAATGTCCTTATATTTATGTATAGCATTGTTCTTTATTACATAATGTTCTTCTATATTATGCATAGCACCTTTCATTTTTAAATTGTATCCTCAATAATAATATATACAGTGTCCGCCATTATTATATAGTGACTTATACCTTTGAGTGTGGTTTGTATTAGTCTGGGATCTGACATGTATTAATTTTAATGCCATTGGTAGAACAATTAATATGGATAAATTGCTGCTATTTCTCTAACTTTTCATTGTGGCAAAAATGTGCCCCTGGTTCAATGTGTTACCTGTCATCTGACATGTCCCATGACATGTGACCCTACCTAGTGACATTGTCAGGTGATCGGGCCCACACATTCTGAACTGTAGGGCTGAGCAGACCCTGACTGAAAAAGTCTGGAACCAGGCAGTTTCACAGTTGCCTGGGAACCGAACCAGGGCCCGGGTTTCCGATTGCTTGATTCGGATCTGGCACTCAAGAAAATAAAACAAAATAAAAGAAAAACAAAATAAGAATGAAGCGAGTGCTTCATACTTACCCAGGCTCTGACCCAGCTGTACACTGCCCCTGTGGATTCCCTGGGCAACTTATTTCATATGCACGGCTTTCCCTGCCCACCGGACAGCCTGGCGTCTGTGATTGGTTGCAGTCAGACGTGCCCCCAGCCTGTGTGACGCGTCTCCCTGCATCCTGTCACCGCTCATACGGCTCATTCATTCTGCACTCACAGCGGGCAACCATGCTGCTCTATGGCCGCTTGCTGTGATACTCAGATGTAGCAGAGCTGAATCGTCATGGGGCATCGTGTAGATTACGTTGAATCTGCAGGGTGTGTTGGGATTAATAAATTGGTGAAAGAGGGTGGGTTTTTGTATTTTATTCCAAATAAAGGATTTTTTCGGTGTTTGTGTTTGTTTACCTTCATTTACAGATTAATGATGTGGGTGTTATAGACGCCTGTGCCATCATTAATCTAGGGTTTAGTAGAAGCTGTGTGCTGTTATTACACCCTTATTACCCAGATTGCAACCACATCAGGGCATTCAGGAAGAGCTTGTAAAGCACCGGGCTTGTCACATCTAATGGATGCAGCAATTCTGGGTGGCTGGAGGCTGATATTTTTAGGCTAGATCTCTCCAGCCTAAGAATACAGCCCCAGCTAGCTTTATCTTGGCTGGGTATGATAATTGGGGGCACCGCACGTCGTTTTTTTAAATTATTTATTTAAATAATTAAAAAAAGTAGTGCAATTCCTCTTAGGTAGGAGTCACACTTGTGAGGGACTTGCACAAGTCTCGCATCGCAACACGCAGCAAGGCTGCACACTCTGACAGGAGGAAGTCAGCTGCATGTATTTCTATGCAGTTGCACGCTCCTGTCAGTGTGCGGCTGCCGGGTGATGCGATGCAGGACTTGCGCAAGTGTGAGACTCTGGCCTTATTTTGATACACAGCCATAATAAAGCCTGACAGCTCGGTGCTTCAGCTGTGGACTTTTTCTGTGCTGGTATCAGAATACAGGGACGCTGCACTGATTGTTTTATTTATTAATTTATTTTTATACCACAATACTCACCCGCAGACAGTTGCACTGCTTTCTCCACCCACCGGCTTTCCTGGTGCCTGTGATTGGTTGCTGTCAGCTGACATGCTGCTACTCAGGGTTGTGGTGTGTCTAACTCCAACCAATTACACGTGCCGGTGGGTCGGGAAAGAAGTGAATATTCAATGGGGGTGAATTGTCGGCTCCAGAGGGGAAAGCGTGACCTGGGATTAGCTTGCCACCATGACCGAGGTTCAGTGAGTACACTGTGCACGCTCCTACCCCCCTATCGCTTCTACCAACATTTCTAATCTCCAGATTCTGGTTTCCATAGACTTATATGGGTGCCAGATTCTGGATCGGATCCACGATTTTTTAAAAATTAAGCAGGGACTCGCCAGTCCTGGTTTTCTGTGAGTTTGACCAGCTCTAGTCCCGGGCTATCCATCGCTGCCTTCTTGTGTCTGTAAATTATATTGATAATGCTGGCCCTGCCTCCAAGTTTGTCACTGTATATGATATAGATGAAACATCTATATGATATACTGTACATGTTCATCGATTATGTCAGTGTCTACTGCAGTTTTGTAGTTATGCAGAAACAAAAATGATCAGCAATTTTTTCTCTAAATACAAGAGTATGGAAAGCTGGAAATTAAATCAAGAGACTAATTTAGAGCACCAATCCAGCGTTTTTGTTTTTTTTTATTTCACCATTTAATTGGTGGTGCTTTAAATCTAAGCCCTCTTCCCCCGATCCTGTAACTACCCCTCCTGCATCTTCACCTTTTTTTGGCGTTGCTCCACTCCCACCTAAGTTCTGATTGGCCGTAAGTCAGAAACTACATCACATGCTCTCCATACATACAAGTGTATGGGAGCTAAAACAAGACAGGTTCAAGGCTCCCATAGACTTGTATTGAGTTGTGACCTCTGGCGCGGTCCATAAAACTCTGGAACTGAACGTCACAAATCACCTAAGACCAACAGGAGCGTTGCTGATAAGAGATAAAGACAGCGGAGTGTGACTACAAGATTAGGGGCAGAGGTCATAGATTTAAAGCATCAAATCAGTGGTGAAATAAAAAAAAAAAAACACTGCATTCATCCTTTAACATAAAACATAGCAGAATTCAAATATAACCTTTGCACATCTTAGGATCTTTTCACATTTGTTTTTTTGAATTCCATTTTTCTATTCTATTCTAAGAATAGGGAAATTAAATTCATGGGGAATACGGATTTGTTACATAACAGATGCAAATACAAGCGGAAGGGTCCTATTAACTATAATGGTTTCCGTTATGTGTCCATACTATAAAGGATAAAAAGGCAGATGTGGGAATGTTGTAGTCTCAAACCTTCCAGTCAAAACCAAGCTTCATATATAATAAATGATCTGCTAATATTTAATTATGGGGTTGTTTTTGCACTAATCATTAATTGAAGTCTAAGTCAATTTTGCATGCAAATTCTTTTCACATACTTTTGTTCAATTGTTTGATTAGAAATGCAAAATAAACTAGTGAAAAGTAAAAATGAACAAAGGTTGATCAGTCAGTTCATTTTCAGCTTACTCTCCCACTTAGTATCTGGCAAGGGTTTCTGGTCAGTGGCCAAATGGCACAGTTCTCTGAAAGGATGTTATTTAAAATGTCCTGATCATATTGTTCTATTCAGATTACTGATTTGATGAAAGAAGATTAATTTATTTGAGTTGAAGGAGCAATATTAACCAGAAGGAGGCAAACACTATGACATTATATTCTTAGATAATAAAAGGCTGAATTTAAGAAAATCTATTTAATCACTTATTTGATCTAATGTTTTGGGTTAGTTTCCAAAAACTAGGTAGTATCTTTTCCATAAACACTAGAAATTTGACTCCATGAATTTACTGCAAATTTCCATCCAGCGTATTCTGTCCTTAAACATTGATGTAGATGCAATGCAGTGATCATGACAAATATCCTGTAGTGAGCATGCAAATCTAATTTATGGAAAGGACAAATCTATTCAGCAGAGAGCAGTGTTTCCTAACTTTAAGGAGGCAGCATTTAGCAAAGAGAATGTTGTCATAATGGCAAAATGTAACATGATAAACAATTGTATTTTCCCCTAAAGTCTGGCTCAGGTTTATTTAATGTATTTATTTAACCAATTTCAATTCTCAATAAAAGTGGATGCTTTGCTCTTCTCTATGTTTTCAATGATATTGGAAAAGCAATGTATTTAAGTAAAACCTGCTGTGATCATCAGTGAATGTCTTTAAATAGTGGATATTAATAGCTTAAAGGGAACCTGTCATGTGATTTGTGCGGCCATATCCATGGGTAGCATGAATCTGAGCCTGGCTGGATTATTTTAGACATTTAAAGTTTCACAGAGAGAATTTCAGTGAAAACAAAATTGGACTGACTAGGGATCATAGACAAAACTAGTCCATATTGGCCCTGGATGGCTTATGTGTACGTACACACCTGTCAATCATCAGAAGCGTTGCTGGGAAGAGTTGACCAGATTAGTCTCTTTTACAGATATGGTCATTAGCTGGATTTTCTAACTATGTTTTCTCTGAAACACCAGAGTGTTTCAGAGAAAATTATACCTGACTGCAATTATGCAGCCAAGCTGGGGTTCCTTCATCTTCCTGGTTGGGCAGCATTAATCAGATGACAGTTTCTGATTACTGAAGAGCAGTGCTTCTTTTGCAGTGGTAAACGCCGGTACGGCGTACCGGAAAATCTGAAGAGCGCCTCTGGCTCTGTCCACATGGCTAATTTGTAAACTATACAAATTAGCCATGTGGAGCGGAGGCACAAGCCAGAGGCGTCTCTATGTTGGAGCCGGCGGGGAGCTGTCGGGCTGTCTGATGGAGCGGTGTGGAAGTCTGCTGGGGTGGGATCCGCTATTCTCTGAGCGTGGTTGTCGCGCTGACAGCCGTACTCATAGAAAGTGCAGCGCGTGGCTCCCACTGCTCAATTGTCCTTGTGTCTGTTAGACGCGAGGACAATTGAAGCGGTGATCCCTGGCGCTGACGCCAGGTCAGAGCGACGGCTGTCATGTGATCAGGTCAGCTGATCAGACTGCTGACCCGAAAGTCAGGGCCACAGCGCAGAGGCGGCAGAGAAACGCTGATAAGTGCTTCACTGTGGAGCTGAAGAAGACACGGAGGAGGAAGATTATGGGGTGAGAGGTGAGTATTTATGAAACAGTATGGGGAGGGAACTATCTGTGGACACACTATGGGTGGGACAGAGGGTGGGGAATGGGAACAATCTGTGGACACACTTTGGGGGAACAGAGGGTGGGGAGTGGGCAATATCTATATTCACAGTAGGGGTGAACTATCTGGACAGAGTATGGTGGGAAGAGATGATGGGGAGGGGGAAGTCTCTTTGTACACAGCATGGGGAGAGAGAGGATGAGGTTTTATGCATGGGGAGAGAGAGGATGAGGTTTCATGCATGGGGAGAGAGAGGATGAGGTTTCATGCATGGGGAGAGAGAGGATGAGGGGTGATGAATGGGGACAGAGAGGATGAGGGGTGATGCATGGGGACAGAGAGGATGAGGGGTGATGCATGGAGACAGAGAGGATGAGGGGTGATGCATGGGGACAGAGAGGATGAGGGGTGATGCATGGGGACAGAGAGGATGAGGGGTGATGTATGGGGAGAGAGAGGATGTGGAGCAAACTGGAAAGAAATTTTGAGGACACAGAATAAAGAGTGACATGGTATAAGGAGCAAGTCTGCAGGATGGGGAGTGAGGTGGAAAAGTATATGGACACACAGGAGGTAGTGAGGACACAGTAAGGGATGAGAAGAATGTGAGGGGCACAGAATAAAGACTGGGTAGTGGAGGGGGTGGTATGGAGAAAGGGGCAGAATGGGAGGAAAGTGTGAGGTTATAGCAAGGAGTGGGAGTGTGATGAAGGCACAGTATAAAGACTGGGCAGTATAAGGGGACACAGTGTAAATGACACTGTAAACAGTAGGCTCAGTTTGGAAAGAGAGGGAATATGAAGGGCATGCACCATAAGAGGTACAGTGTGGGTCATATTTTGTGCAGAGAATACTGTGAAGGGCCATTATTTATTCTGGGGCACAGATAGGGCAGATATTTTTAAATAGAAGTATTATAATCATTCTGCTACTTTTAGGGGCATCGTGTCAGGATGTGCTGCAGAAGACCGGAGAAGATGGAAATCTGCAGAGACGAGATGTGAATGTGAAAAGTCATCATTGCGTCAGGACAAGATGAAGAATAGAAAGAAATGACTCAGAGACAACATCATCTATAAGGTACCTGAATGTATATATATATTTGTGATACTGACAATGTCTTATCATTAGGCCTTGGTCCCACTTGCGGATTGCTTCTGATGTGAGCGCAATGGGACCCCCACTGATCAGCTGATTATGGTGCAGGTGGCCGGAAATGTTTATTTCTGGATCTGCTCCATCCTCTGATGGTGTCCGCGGCCGGGTACTGCACATCCACCTCATTGATTTTAATAGGAGACTGCTGCCACTATCAGAAGACAGAGCAAATCCAGAACTGAGCACTTCTGGCCACCTGCCACCACCGACACCTATTGTAGGGAATTGGCGGGCGGGGTTGCCAGGTGCCGGACCCCGACCAGTCAGACATTGGTGACCTATCCTAAAGAAAGGTCATTAATGTTAAAGTAGTGGACAATCTCTTTAATAAAGTCTTGTGCCGTCTGACAAGTTAAGGGTTACTACTGTATGTTTTTATTTATGTTGTTAGGAGCATTAAAGGGGTTGTCCAAATTTGCGATGAGCCTGCTGTCACTCCATGTGTCACTCTGTGACTGCAGTCTTCTGAGTTCTCACAGTGCGCACACGGCACACGGTCAGGATTCTCTGGTGTCGGTGTGAGAGTGGGAGGTTATGAAGCTGCAAGTATGCGATTTACATAGATGTGGTCATGTGCTGAACAGACATGCTCAATGAAAATGAATTGACTGAGGCTGGACACATCAAATCAGAATGTGGCCAGAAGTATACAAATCTCATACTTGTGCTCACATGATCATCCACTCTCTCCACTTCCACTGGCACTGGCACCCCCTCGAAACACCACCCGCTCCTCAATCTCGGCCGGCGGCGCCTGACAGCACACAGCACACCTATTGCCAATCCATATCATACGCATAAATAGCCTGGGTCTCAGCTTCCCATACACGGTAAGTTTTTTAACTGCATGAGAGGACACACACAAGCTAGGGACCCCAACGTAGAGAAATACTTTGGCGTAGTGTTGGGGCTCTATTGCATTGATCAATTCAGTAGCTAAATTTCTCTTGATTCATATATTCATGGCAGTAATGCAGATTCCATTTTTCACATTTTCACTCTTGCATATAGCTATTGGATTTTTCAAGTCAGTATTCACACAGCAGTTTCTGCTATTTCATGTATTCCCCTTACATAGTCACTGGTGTGCATACCTTATCTCCCCATAGTGATGTTTTTTTAGGTTTTTGCACCCAGTTCAGACTTAGAATGGTATTCCAAACGTTATTCCTTATTGACAGCACACACACACACCCTGGCTCTTCGCCTCTGAGATGAGTAGCGGCAAATATTTTTTTTACAAAAAAAGCACTGCAGAAGAGCAAACCTCCCACAGTTTGCCAAACTGAACCAAACAAGGGGTACATTCGCCGAACCTTTATCGAACCGAATTTTGACACTTTATCAAACCTTTCCGAACCCCATTGAATTCAATGGGAGGCCAAACGTAAGACACAGAAAACACCTTTAGGGGGGGTCATAAAGCTTTCAAAGTAGCAAAAAATACATTTTATACATTTTACAGGTAAAATATGTTTTTGTACCGTGTTAGCCAGTAGAGATAAAAAAAAATTGTTTAAAAGAACTGAGAGTCCTCAGTAGTTGTTGATCCACAACAAGGAAAAGAAGCTACACAGACTGCGCCTCAATTCAGGACTTAATACAAACAGGTTGAAAACAAAGCCAAAACCTAACAACTTGGACAACCACTCCATTCAAGACACAAAAGCATCTAACTGTGTTATCAATCTCTCGGACCAACTACTGAGGACTCTCAGTTCTTTTAAACAAACTTTTTTTATACATTTTACAGTGCAACAACACTGTTTTGGCATAGCCATTAGATTCCTAGGCTATTGACAGAAGAAATATAGAGGTGGATGAGAGACAGGTGTAGGGCTGGTGCTACCATAGCCCTGTCAGTTCAGAGAAAAGACAACTTTGAGACCTTTCTAGGAGTCTCAACATTCAAAATCTGTTCAGGCAGACAGTAGTACAATAGCATCAATTGCCCCCCTCCCCATAGTTCTTTAAAAGAGCTGGGAGGTACGGTCCATTCAACACACAGGCTGTGGGTTGGCATTTTAATTTGAAAAATGAAGACATGTATGAGTGGCATGACATAACTTTGAGACACATTTTGGAGTCTCAACATTCAAAATCCGTTCAGGCAGACAGCAGTACAGTAGCATCATTTGCCCCTCTCCCCATAGGGCATTAAAAAAGCTGAGAGGTACGGTCCATTCAACACACAGGCTGTGAGACGACTTTTCTTTTGAAAAAAGTGAGCACACAGCAACTGTGCCTTCTATAGTAGTCAATCCAGGATATAAAAACGCCATAGAATTTGCTGTACAAACCAGGTTGCTCTATGCAGTGCATATGTGATGTCGCTCAGACGTAATGCCGCCACTAGGTTTGCACCCTAATCACACATGACCTTCCCTAGCTCCAGGTTCAGTGGAGACAGCCATTTATCAAACTCGGACTGGATAGTGTTCCAGAACTCTGTAGCTACAGTATGTCACTGCATATTCAGGTAAGCACTGCTTAATTGCATTGACTTACGCACAGGATGTTTTCTGGCATTTAAATTTTAAAACTCAACAGAAGTGTTTAAAAAACTTTTCGACACCAGTACAGTGGCATCAATTGCCTACTTCCCATAGGGCTTTAAAAGAGCAGGGAAGTACGGTCCATGTGTGGTGCCCCTGACCTGGTCAGGCACCACTGAGTACTGCACCCATGCTGGGGCAGTACATTCAGGTAATCCTAAAGGCTGGAATAGGGTGTGTACGCACAGACACATAGTGACCAGGTCTCCCACACCTTGAGAGGGGACCCTTGGGCAGACCCAAGAAGGGGCTTGCCTCCCCATCTCATCTAGGGGTGTAGTGGAGGGGCTGGAAGCTAAGGTTGTAGAGGCTCTCAGGAAAGAAGAGGAGTGGGCCAGTCTGTTAATGGAGCGCAGCGGTTGCTAGGAGACGCAGTCGCGCGACCACGCTAGTCAGACCCTGCATATGAAGTAGCCATTAGCGGGGGAGAACGGTTACCAGTCAGTCAGAAAGACGCTGAGGGAGTCAGTCGGTAGAGTATGGGGACCACTGGTGACTACGCACGCACATTTATTGATCTGCTAAACCTGCCGGTGAGGGGAACTACAAGTCCCTCACCAATCATCTGGAGTCCGAGCCTCAGCAGCAACGAGGGGGCCCATAAGAGGGATCGAACTTGGAGCCATCTCACTTGGTCCATGCTGCTGGCAAATGGGCCAAAAAGGGGAGAAAAGGCCTTGATGAATCCCACGGTACTTCAAGTCAGGGGTTATCCGAAACAAGAAGTGCTAGGAAGGTGAGTTAACGGTTACCCTTAGACCGGCCTAAAGGATACCTGATTTCGCAAAAGATGAGGATGTCCAGCTCTTCAGGCAAAAAAATCACGTCTTTATTTTATCATGCAGACACAAAGAATGACATGACCAGCACAACGCGTTTCAGGTGAAAGCACTCACCCTTAATCATGATACTGGATAGATGGTGCTGCAAAGCTTATATGCAAATGCTAATCAATGTAACAGATGTTTAAATTACTTCAGCACCTTACATGCACGAAATAGGTTTTACCATGAAAAACATTACATACATATACAATTAAAAAACAATGATACAATACAATACAATACAATAAAGTGCACATTTTGAAGCCTGAAGAGCTGGACATCCTCATCTTTTGCATTATTTTGGGCTGTGGCAGTGCCTGTCCGTGCTCCAGGACGAAATCAAGACTGAGCTTTTTCCACGGTGAGCTGATTCATACTATTGAACTTATACCTGATTTCACCTGGTTAATCTCAGCATCGCCCGGGGACCTCACAAAACCATCCAAAAGTGAGTAAAAGCAAGTTGAAAGACTTCCAGGACTGAGCCTGAGTTATTCTGGGACCTGTTGTTCTACACACCTGAGCCCCTGGGGCCAGCCTCACTTACGGGAGGCCACACCATCTGACTGCAGACTCCATCAGCCCCAGACGCTCATTAAACCTGCAGTCGGGGTCACCCATATCCCTGACCGCAAACCGTGAGTGGCGTCACGACTCATATTCATACAAAACCGACATACCTGTTGCCAGAAATACCAAATTGAAGACCCTGTGGTGTCCCTGAAGGTGGAGTGATGTCTCTGAGGCGACTACTGCAGGTGGGCTTCATATCTGGCGTCACAAACAGGATCAAGGACTAGACCTGTTTGGACAGTGCGCCTCAGCGGTCCGATCAAAAAATTTGAACCGCCGCCATTTTGTCACCGTTAAAAGCGCGCGATTTCAAAAGCTGCAGCCCGCGCAGAAGAAAAGGTAACCGCCCATGAAGAGGAGTGGCTGGCACAGCATGGGAAGAGCGCTCTGACACAGTGAAAGGAGAAGATGGGGGCAGATCTGTCCCCAGACTACGGGGGCGTCCCAGTCCTGTTCGAGGAGAACAACCAAAAACGTAACTAAAAGAAAAAAGAAAAGCGTGACCAGAACCTGATGAGCAACGACAGAGACAAGATGGCGTCAACGGAAGGAGACAACAAGGAGCCAGGAATGACCAGGCTCACGACTACAGAAGATGCTGTGTGAATACTGATATGAAAAATCCAATAGCTATATGTAAATCAATTAAGAAATAACGTCTGGAACACCAATTCTGAGTCTGAACTTGGTGCAAAAACCTAAAAAATCTACACTATATGGAGAGAAGGTATGCACACCAGTGACTATGTAAGGGGAATATATGAAAAGCAGAAACTGCTGTGTGAATACTGACATGAAAAATCCAATAGCTATATGTAAGAATGAAAATGTGAAAATGGAATCTTCATTACTGCCATGAACATATGAATAAAGAGAAATGTATCTATTGAATTGATCAATGCAATAGAGCCCCAACACTACGCCAAAGTATTTCTCTATGTTGGGGACCCTAGCTTGTGTGTGTCCTCTCATGCAGTTAAAACTTACCATGTATGAGAAGCTGAGACCCAGGCTATATATGCGTATAATGTGGACTGGCAATAGGTGTGGTCGGGCCGGGTTCACAAACGAAAGACTACAAATCAATTAAGAAATAACGTCTGGAACACCAATTCTGAGTCTGAACTGGGATAAAAACCTTAAAAATCTACACTATATTGAGAAAAGGTATGCACACCAGTGACTATGGAAGGGGAATATATGAAAATCAGAAACTGCTGTGTGAATACTGACATGAAAAATCCAATAGCTATATGTAAGAATGAAAATATGAAAATGGAATCTGCATTACTGCCATGAACATATGAATAAAGAGAAATTTAGCTATTGAATTGATCAATGCAATAGAGCCCCAACACTATGCCAAAGTATTTCTCTTTGTTGGGGTCCCTAGCTTGTGTGTGTCCTCTCATGCAGTTAAAAAACTTACCATGTATGGGAAGCTGAGACCCAGGCTATATATGCGTATAATGTGGACTGGCAATAGGTGTGGTCGGGGAGGGTTCACAAATGAAAGACTACAAATCAATTAACAAATAACGTCTGGAACACCAATTCTGAGTCTGAACTGGGTTAAAAACCTTAAAAATCTACACTATATTGAGGAATGCAGATTCCATTTTCATATTTTCATTCTTACATATAGCTATTGGATTTTTCATGTCGGTATTCACACAGCAGTTTCTGCTTTTCATATATTCCCCTTACATAGTCACTGGTGTGCATACCTTCTCTCCATATAGTGTAGATTTTTTAGGTTTTTGCACCCAGTTTAGACTCAGAATTGGTGTTCCAGACGTTATTTCTTAATTCATGACTACAGAAGAGCTGGAGGCAGAAGTGGGAAGAATTGCCGACGGTATGAAAGAGCAGAGCAGGCGAGAGATAGCCACTTGGAAGAAGAAAATGATAATGGCAATTAGAAACCTGCGGTTGTCGGTGCGCCTGGAGGCGCCACCCACGCTCAACTAGAGTCATTGTCAGCAATAGCGACCCTGCTACGGGATGTCTCCGGCATGAATCTGAGTGAGTGCAAAACCGCCCCTATTCCACCTGGTATGCTGACCCCACCGGCATTGTCATCAGAGGCCAGTACAATGTCCGGTGTGATGCCCGATGCGTTGTCCGGTGCGATGCCCAATGCGATGTCTGGTGCGATGTCCAGTGCTATGCCCGATGCGATGTCTGGTGCGATATCCGGTGCGACATCTGATGCGACACCTGATCTGACGCCCGCTGCCAGACCACATTAGGTCGCAACGCCTTCTGTCCCAGTTGCCCGACCAGAGGTGGTCACAGTGCCCCAGTCGCTGACTGGGGATACAGCTCCTACCCCCAGACCACAGGTGGTCCCAGTGCCCCAGTCGCTGACTAGGGAACCAGCACCTGCACTCCAACTTGAAGCTGACAAAGAACTGGCTCGGCTAAAGAGAGAACTGAATGCTCTGTACCCAGCACACCTGGTGGAGACATATCTGATCCACAAGCTGCCACCTCGACCTGAAGCGGTCAAAACACCCTCTCCGCTGGAGAGGGATTTATCGTCCTGCTTGGCTGCTGAAAGCTCATCCCCAGAGCTCCTACCCAGCCAACCTGAGGTGGCCGAGAGAGAAAGAGAGGCCAGGAGGCCGCGCTGCTCTTCCCCCAACGACCGGAAGAGGTCACAGCACCCTCCACCAGGGAGGGAGAAGAGGTTCATCCACCATCACTGCTGTTCCCCAGCCGACTGAAGGAGGTCGCAGCACCCTCTGAGAGAGAGGGAGGCAAGGAGGCCGCGTTATTGTTCCCTCATCGATCGGAGGAGGTCACAGCACCCCCTGCCAGGGAGGAAAAACTGGTAGCATATAGTCCCAGCATGTATATTACCTGGTTGCCTGCTGATGACCAGGTGATGGTAATGCGGAGACCAGCCCGCAGAGAGCGGCGGCGAGTAAGAGCTAGCCCCTACACCCCCTTGTAAATCTCACCCTGGATCATGAGAGAGAGCAAG